>NW_027258052.1:175000-179175 GCF_045791955.1 Oncorhynchus clarkii lewisi | reverse complement strand
CTAACCCATCTTAACCCCATCAGAATGTCTAACCCATCTTAACCACATCAGAATGTCTAACCCATCTTAACCCCATCAGAATGTCTAACCCATCTTAACCCCATCAGAATGTCTAACCCATCTTAACCCCATCAGAATGTCTAACCCATCTTAACATCAGACCCACCCACAGTTACACAAAGCATACTTCTAAAGTTGTGGCTAAATGTCTTAAGGACAAAGTCAAGGTATTGGAGTGGCCATCACAAAGCCCTGACCTCAATGCTATAGAACATTTTTGGGCAGAACTGAAAAAGCGTGTCCAAGCAAGGAGGTCTACAAACCTGATTCAGTTACACCAGCTCTGTCAGGAGGAATGGGCCAAAATTCACCCAACTTATTGTGGAAAGCTTGTGGAAGGCTACCAGAAACGTTTGACCCAAGTTAAACAATTGAAAGGCAATGCTACCAAACACTAATTGAGTGTATGTAAATTTCTGACCCACTGGGAATGTGATGAAAGAAATCAAATCTGAAATAAATAATTCTCTCTGCTGTTATTCTGACATTTCACATCTTAAAATAAAGTGGTGATCCTAACTGACCTAAGACAGGGATTTTTTTACCAGGATTAAATGTCAGGAATTGTGAAAAACGGAGTTTAAATGTATTTGGCTGAGGTGTATGTAAACTTCCCACTTCAACTCTACATTGCCTTCAGAAAGTATTCACACCCATTGACTCTCTCAACATGTTTGTGTTTACAGCCTGAAATTAAAACGGATTAAATTGAGATTTTTGGTCACTGGCCTACACACAATACCCCATAATGTAAAAGTGGAATTATGTTTGTCAATAATTTTTTATTTACTAATTAATATAAAATGAAAAGCTGAAATAAGTATTCAACCCCTTTATTATGGTAAGCCTAAATGAGTTCAAGAGTAAAAATATAACAAGTCACACAATAAGTAGCATGAACTAACTCTGTGGGCAATAATAGTGTTTATTAACATGATGTTTGAATGACTACCTCATCTCTGTACCCCACACATACAACGATCTGTTTGGTCCCTCAGTCGAGCCGTGACTTTAAAAACACAGATTCAACCTCAAAGACCAGGGAGGTTTTCCAATGCCTCGCAATAGATTTTCAAGACGATTTAAGTCAACATTGTAACTAGGCCACCGGCTTGGTAAGCAACTCCAGTGTATATTTGGCCTTGTGTTTTACGTTATTGTCCTGCTGAAATGTGAATTTGTCTCCCAGTGTCTAGTGGTCTGATCCAGATTTTGTCTGTGCTTAGCTCTACTCTGTTTATTTTTATCCTAAAAAAAACTCCCTAGTTCATGCCAACGAAAAGCATACCCACAACATGATGCAGCCACCACCATGCTTGAAAACATGGAGAGTGGTACTCAGTAATGTGTTGGCTTTGCCCCAAACTAAATGCTTTGTATTCAGGACAAAAAGTAAATTGCTTTGCCACATTTTCTGCAGTTTTACTTTAGTGCCTTTTGCTGCAAACAGGATGCATGGTTTATAATATTTTTATTCTGTACAGACTTCCTTCTTTTCACTCTGTCATTTAGGTTAGTATTGTAGAGTAACTACAATGTTCTGGATCCATCCTCAGTTTTCTCCTATCACAGCCATTAAACTCTGTCAATTAGGTTAGTATTGTGGAGTAACTACAATGTTGTTGATCCATTCTCAGTTCTCTCCTATCACAGCCATTATACTCTGTCATTTAGGTTAGTATTGAGGAGTAACTACAATGTTCTGGATCCATCCTCAGTTTTCTCCTATCACAGCCATTATACTCTGTCATTTAGGTTAGTATTGTGGAGTAACTACAATGTTGTTGATCCCTCCTCAGTTTTCTCCTATCACAGCCATTAAACTATGTAACTGTTTTAAAGTCACCATTGGTCTCATGATGAAATCACTGAGCGGTTTCCTTCCTCTCCGGCTACTGAGTTAAGAAGGACCCCTGTATCTTTGTAGTGACTGGGTGTATTAATACACCATCCATAGTGTAATTAATAACTTCACCATGCCCAAAGGGATATTTAATGTCTGCTTGTTTTATTTTTACCCATCTACCAACAGGTGACCTTCTCTTCGAAGCATTAGAAAAGAATGTCAACCATTATAACTGCACACAGAGTGACTCCATGCAATTTATTACGCCGTTTGTTAAAGCACGTTTCTACTCCTGAACGTCTTCTGGCTAAAGGGTTGAAAACTTATTGACTAAAAGACATTTCAGCTTTACGTACTGCCCACCCAACGTCTTCTGGCTAAAGGGTTGAATACTTATTGACTAAAAGACATTTCAGCTTTACGTACTGCCCACCCAACGTCTTCTGGCTAAAGGGTTGAATACTTATTGACTAAAAGACATTTCAGCTTTACGTACTGCCCACCCAACGTCTTCTGGCTAAAGGGTTGAATACTTATTGACTAAAAGACATTTCAGCTTTACGTACTGCCCACCCAACGTCTTCTGGCATATCAAAAGGGTTGAACACTTATTGACTAAAAGACATTTCAGCTTTACGCACTGCCCACCCAACGTCTTCTGGCATATCAAAAGGGTTGAATACTTATTGACTAAAAGACATTTCAGCTTTACGTACTGCCCACCCAACGTCTTCTGGCTAAAGGGTTGAATACTTATTGACTAAAAGACATTTCAGCTTTACGTACTGCCCACCCAACGTCTTCTGGCTAAAGGGTTGAACACTTATTGACTAAAAGACATTTCAGCTTTACGTACTGCCCACCCAACGTCTTCTGGCTAAAGGGTTGAACACTTATTGACTAAAAGACATTTCAGCTTTACGTACTGCCCACCCAACGTCTTCTGGCTAAAGGGTTGAATACTTATTGACTAAAAGACATTTCAGCTTTACGTACTGCCCACCCAACGTCTTCTGGCTAAAGGGTTGAATACTTATTGACTAAAAGACATTTCAGCTTTACGTACTGCCCACCCAACGTCTTCTGGCTAAAGGGTTGAATACTTATTGACTAAAAGACATTTCAGCTTTACGTACTGCCCACCCAACGTCTTCTGGCTAAAGGGTTGAATACTTATTGACTAAAAGACATTTCAGCTTTACGTACTGCCCACCCAACGTCTTCTGGCTAAAGGGTTGAACACTTATTGACTAAAAGACATTTCAGCTTTACGTACTGCCCACCCAACGTCTTCTGGCTAAAGGGTTGAATACTTATTGACTAAAAGACATTTCAGCTTTACGTACTGCCCACCCAACGTCTTCTGGCTAAAGGGTTGAATACTTATTGACTAAAAGACATTTCAGCTTCACGTACTGCCCACCCAACGTCTTCTGGCTAAAGGGTTGAATACTTATTGACTAAAAGACATTTCAGCTTTACGTACTGCCCACCCAACGTCTTCTGGCTAAAGGGTTGAATACTTATTGACTAAAAGACATTTCAGCTTTACGTACTGCCCACCCAACGTCTTCTGGCTAAAGGGTTGAACACTTATTGACTAAAAGACATTTCAGCTTTACATTTTTTATTCAATTAATTAAACATAATTCTACTTTGATATGATTGGGTACTGTGTGTGTGTGTGTGTGTGTGTGTGTGTGTGTGTGTGTGTGTGTGTGTGTGTGTGTGTGTGTGTGTGTGTGTGTGTGTGTGTGTGTGTGTGTGTGTGTGTGTGTGTGTGTGTGTAGACCAGTGACAAAGACAATCTCAATTAAATCCGTTTTAAATTGCGACTGAAACAAATGTGGAAAATGTGAAGGCGTGTGAATACATTGTGAAGGCGTGTGAATACATTGTGAAGGCGTGTGAATACATTGTGAAGGCGTGTGAATACATTGTGAAGGCGTGTGAATACATTGTGAAGGCGTGTGAATACATTGTGAAGGCGTGTGAATACATTGTGAAGGCACTAAATTAGGAAAACAAAAAGAGCTTTTAGTTAATGGTCTTTCTACTTTAATTCTTTAGGCTGTTTTTAGAACTTCCCCCTGAATCCCTATGACAGCATGTAAACAAATAACAAAGTGTGAAAACAGTTTGGCATCTCAGCAATGTAATTAATGTCTCTGAGACTTGGCATCACCAGGTGGAAATTATGTGCATAAATAATATCACTAATTAAAAAGATGCAGATTAACATGCAAATAATGTTAATGACGATCTGCAA
>NW_027258052.1:15000-162500 GCF_045791955.1 Oncorhynchus clarkii lewisi | reverse complement strand
GATGAGGGTCATAAGTCTCAGTTCAGCCGTATAAACACAACATCATGATGGTGTGTTACCACAATACATTTAATAGACAGGAATTAACAGATGCTGATTGCATTCCAGCACTGACAGCGTACCATGAGCACAGAGGGCTGAGGAGAGGAGAGGGGGGAGGGGGTAGGAGAGGAGGGGGAATGGGAGTTGGGGGTGAGGAGAGGGAGAGGGCTGCGAGGGAGAGGGGGAGGGGGGAGGAGAGGAGAGGGAATGGGAGTTGGGGGTGAGGGAGGGAGAGAGGGAGAGGGCTGCGAGGGAGAGGGGGGAGGAGAGGAGGGGGAATGGGAGTTGGGGGTGAGGGAGGGAGAGGGGGGGAAGAGGAGTGGGGAGATGAGGGGGAATGGGAGTTGGGGGTGAGGGCCACACCTCCCATTCTCCCTCCAGTTCTCCCATTCTCCCTCCAGTACCTCCCATTCTCAATCCAGTACCACCCATTCCCCCTCCAGGACCTCCCATTCTCCCTCCAGTACCTCCCATTCTCCCTCCACGACCTCCCATTCTCCCTCTAGGACCTCCCATTCTCCCTCCAGTACCTCCCATTCTCCCTCCAGGACCTCCCATTCTCACACCAGGACATCCCATTCTCCTTCCAGTTCTCCCATTCTCCCTCCAGTACCTCCCATTCTCCCTCCAGGACCTCCCATTCTCCCTCCAGTACCTCCCATTCCCCCTCCAGGACCTCCCATTCTCCCTCCAGTACCTCCCATTCTCCCTCCAGTACCTCCCATTCTCCCTCCAGTTCTCCCATTCTCCCTCCAGGACCTCCCATTCTCCCTCCAGGACCTCCCATCCTCCCTCCAGTACCTCCCATTCCCCCTCCAGTACCTCCCATTCTCCCTCCAGTACCTCCCATTCTCCCTCCAGTACCTCCCATTCTCCCTCCAGGACCTCGCATTCTCCCTCCAGGATGTCCCATTCCCCCTCCAGTACCTCCCATTCCCCCTCCAGTACCTCCCATTCTCCCTCCAGGACCTCCCATTCTCCCTCCAGGACCTCCCATTCTCCCTCCAGGACCTCACATTCTCCCTCCAGGACCTCCCATTCTCCCTCGAGGACCTCCCATTCTCCCTCCAGGACCTCCCATTCTCCCTCCAGGACCTCCCATTCTCCCTCCAGTACCTCTCATTCTCCCTCCAGTACCTCCCATTCTCCCTCCAGTATCTCCCATTTCTCCTCCAGGACCTCCCATTCTCCCTCCAGTACCTCTCATTCTCCCTCCATGACCTCCCATTCTCCCTCCAGTTCTCCCATTCTCCCTGCAGTACCTCCCATTCCCATCCAGGACCTCCCATTCTCCCTCCAGTACCTCCCATTCCCCCTCCAGGACCTCCCATTCTCCCTCCAGGACCTCCCATTCTCCCTCCAGGACCTCACATTCTCCCTCCAGGCCCTCCCATTCTCCCTCCAGTACCTCCCATTCTCCCTCCTGTACCTCCCATTTCCCCTCCAGGACCTCCCATTCTCCCTCCAGTACCTCCCATTCTCCCTCCAGGACCTCCCATTCTCCCTCCAGTAACCTCCCATTCTCCCTCCACGACCTCCCATTCTCCCTCTAGGACCTCCCATTCTCCCTCCAGTACCTCCCATTCTCCCTCCAGGACCTCCCATTCTCCCTCCAGGACATCCCATTCTCCTTCCAGTTCTCCCATTCTCCCTCCAGTACCTCCCATTCTCCCTCCAGGACCTCCCATTCTCCCTCCAGTACCTCCCATTCCCCCTCCAGGACCTCCCATTCTCCCTCCAGTACCTCCCATTCTCCCTCCAGTACCTCCCATTCTCCCTCCAGTTCTCCCTTTCTCCCTCCAGGACCTCCCATTCTCCCTCCAGGACCTCCCATTCTCCCTCCAGTACCTCCCATTCTCCCTCCAGTACCTCCCATTCTCCCTCCAGTACCTCCCATTCTCCCTCCAGTACCTCCCATTCTCCCTCCAGGACCTCCCATTCTCCCTCCAGGATGTCCCATTCCCCCTCCAGTACCTCCCATTCCCCCTCCAGTACCTCCCATTCTCCCTCCAGGACCTCCCATTCTCCCTCCAGGACCTCCCATTCTCCCTCCAGGACCTCACATTCTCCCCCCAGGCCCTCCCATTCTCCCTCCAGTACCTCCCATTCTCCCTCCAGTATCTCCCATTTCTCCTCCAGGACCTCCCATTCTCCCTCCAGGACCTCCCATTCTCCCTCCAGGACCTCACATTCTCCCCCCAGGCCCTCCCATTCTCCCTCCAGTACCTCCCATTCTCCCTCCAGTATCTCCCATTTCTCCTCCAGGACCTCCCATTCTCCCTCCAGTACCTCTCATTCTCCCTCCATGACCTCCCATTCTCCCTCCAGTACCTCCCATTCTCCCTCCAGTACCTCCCATTCTGCCTCTAGGACCTCCCATTCACCCTCCAGTACCTCCCATTCTCCCTCCAGTACCTCCCATTCCCCCTCCAGGACCTCCCATTCTCCCTCCAGTACCTCCCATTCTCCCTCCAGTACCTCCCATTCTCCCTCCAGTTCTCCCTTTCTCCCTCCAGGACCTCCCATTCTCCCTCCAGGACCTCCCATTCTCCCTCCAGTACCTCCCATTCTCCCTCCAGTACCTCCCATTCTCCCTCCAGTACCTCCCATTCTCCCTCCAGTACCTCCCATTCTCCCTCCAGGACCTCCCATTCTCCCTCCAGGATGTCCCATTCCCCCTCCAGTACCTCCCATTCCCCCTCCAGTACCTCCCATTCTCCCTCCAGGACCTCCCATTCTCCCTCCAGGACCTCCCATTCTCCCTCCAGGACCTCACATTCTCCCCCCAGGCCCTCCCATTCTCCCTCCAGTACCTCCCATTCTCCCTCCAGTATCTCCCATTTCTCCTCCAGGACCTCCCATTCTCCCTCCAGTACCTCTCATTCTCCCTCCATGACCTCCCATTCTCCCTCCAGTACCTCCCATTCTCCCTCCAGTACCTCCCATTCTGCCTCTAGGACCTCCCATTCACCCTCCAGTACCTCCCATTCTCCCTCCAGTACCTCCCATTCCCCCTCCAGTACCTCCCATTCTCCCTCCAGTATCTCCCATTTCTCCTCCAGGACCTCCCATTCTCCCTCCAGTACCTCTCATTCTCCCTCCATGACCTCCCATTCTCCCTCCAGTACCTCCCATTCTCCCTCCAGTACCTCCCATTCTGCCTCTAGGACCTCCCATTCACCCTCCAGTACCTCCCATTCTCCCTCCAGTACCTCCCATTCCCCCTCCAGTACCTCCCATTCCCCATCCAGTACCTCCTATCACCAGACAGGACAGATTTACAATAATTCAATATTGATTTGCAGAAGGCCCATCAGTACTATATTGTATTATATTATTGTTCTGCTGTATTAAGAGGAATGTGAAATGTTAGTAAATATTTGTATTGTTCCATATGACGGTTGTAAACCTCCTAGTATAGAGCATGTATATGATGTCCCTACTACCTTTTGAACGCCACACGGCTGTACTTTAAGTGACCGTTATTTAACTGATCCAGAGCCACTGGAGGTGGTGGTAACTGCTGTTACTGCTTCGTAGAGCAGACAATAACCTTATGGCTCATTTTGCTCTTCAAAAATACCTCTGTCCCATCGTCAGAAACAGAGCAACAAGTCCTCTCCTGTTCCACCAAACCACGATCACTCAGACATCGGAACTCACACTAAATGCATTATAAGCCAACTCTAACTAATACAGAATTAATAGCACTCAAAAATAGCCAAATTATTTACAAAAATCCAGCCGGAAGAAATTAAATCGTAATTATCATAAAATCCATCATTGTAATTCACACAGTGGCGTGGTGTTTGGATAGGTAATGATTTTCTAATATTGCAATTTGCATAAGTAGCCCGGAGATGGGTTATCATTTTCGATCCCACACAATTACAATTCCAGCTCCATACATCAGAGCTGCTAGCTATGTAAAACCACATCACTAATTAAACCAGCATTTACAGACTCAGGCTCGTTCCACTGGTCCTGCTGCTGACCTTCTTCCAGGCAGAGGCGTCTCACAAGTGCCTGACTGGAACTACAAACATAATGAGCAGCCAGGAGGGAACCATTAAAAATAATTTACACAAGCCTTCATTTACAACATCTTTTGATAGCCAAGCTTCCCTGGTGTTTAGATGGGCCGACAGCCCCGACCGTGTGGAGCGCACGGGAAGGAGCGGCGCGGGGGAATGAGTGTGAGGAGAGCGGGTGGAGAGCGGGGATACCTAAGTGGATAATTAAGAGACTGTTGGGGCGCCGCGAGAGGCTCCTCTCTGATGTCTGCCGTGTCAAGTGTTTCTCTCAGCCTGAGCCACATGAGGTGCTGCCATCGCACACTAATTACTGAACTGGGGAGGACGGAGAGGCAGAAGGGACTGGGGGAGTCAGAGTAAGGCTGGGAGAAGCAGGAGGAGGCTGGGAGACAAAGTGAGAGGCTGGGGGAGAAAAGGAGAGGCTGGGGGAGAAAAGGAGAGGATGGGGAGAAAAGTAGAGGCTGGGGGAGAAAAGGAGAGGCTGGGGGAGAAAAGGAGAGGCTGGGGAGAAAAGGAGAGGCTAGGGGTGAAAAGGAGAGGCTGGGGGAGAAAAGGAGAGGCTGGGGAGAAAAGGAGAGGATGGAGAGAAAAGGAGAGGATGGGGAGAAAAGGAGAGGATGGGGAGAAAAGGAGAGGATGGACAGAAAAGTAGAGACTGGGGGAGAAAAGGAGAGGCTGGGGGAGAAAAGGAGAGACTGGGGAGAAAAGTAGAGGCTGGGGGAGAAAAGGAGAGGCTGGGGGAGAAAAGGAGAGGCTGGGGAGAAAAGGAGAGGCTAGGGGTGAAAAGGAGAGGCTGGGGGAGAAAAGGAGAGGCTGGGGAGAAAAGGTGAGGCTAGGGGAGAAAAGGAGAGGCTGGGGAGAAATGGAGAGGCTGGGGGAGAAAAGGAGAGGATGGGAGAGAAATGGAGAGGATGGGGAGAAAAGGAGAGGATTTACTGGACAACTCCATCTATCTGCTGTGGGAACACAGTACTGAAAAACTCCATCTATCTGCTGTGGGAACACAGTACTGGACAACTCCATCTATCTGCTGTGGGAACACAGTACTGGACAACTCCATCTATCTGCTGTGGGAACACAGTACTGGACAACTCCATCTATCTGCTGTGGGAACACAGTACTGGACAACTCTATCTATCTGCTGTGGGAACACAGTACTGGACAACTCCATCTATCTGCTGTGGGAACACAGTACTGGACAACTCCATCTATCTGCTGTGGGAACACAGTACTGGACAACTCCATCTATCTGCTGTGGGAACACAGTACTGGACAACTCTATCTATCTGCTGTGGGAACACAGTACTGGACAACTCCATCTATCTGCTGTGGGAACACAGTACTGGACAACTCCATCTATCTGCTGTGGGAACACAGTACTGGACAACTCCATCTATCTGCTGTGGGAACACAGTACTGGACAACTCCATCTATCTGCTGTGGGAACACAGTACTGGACAACTCCATCTATCTACTGTGGGAACACAGTACTGGGATGGTTGTCAGTAAGAATGATTTTCAGTGGTCATAATTTGGTCATTGACAACAAGACAATACCTGTTAGTGTGTGTTTGTGATAATCATGTACTCCTTGTCTTCCAGACAGCAGTGTTACAGAGTCCAGAATGCCCCTGCATCACCACACAGCCTACAGTTATTATACAGATATAACACAAACCCTATCATCAGGATCAGTTTACAGGGCTTCTTCAACAACACCTTCAGGTTCTAGTAATCAGCTGTTCCTGAAATCAAAACAAGTATGTGGTGTGTAATTTGATCAGAATGCTAAACATTAAGGTGTGATATTTAATAGAGGCTGTTTTCTAAGCGCATTGAATGGAAAGTAACATGATACAGTCTACATAGGGGATTCCATCCATCATCTAGGCCTCTTTTTCCCTGTAACTGTAGGGGATTTGTGTGAAGTACAGCTGTCCTCTGACTCATTGTGTTATAAGTCAGGAAAAACAGACATTTACTCAAACTGTGTTTCCAGACAGAAAATGAGGGGTATAGTAGTGTCTGTCGGATGAGGGTGTGGGCACTGTCGCCAGCCAGGGTGTTCACTACATGAACCATGGCCCCAAAACACACATACAGGCCCACACACACATACATCCCCAAAAACACACATACAGGCCCAAAAACACACATACAGGCCCACACACACATACAGGCCCCAAAACACACATACAGGTCCAAAAACACACATACAGGCCCCAAAACACACATACAGGCCCACACACACATGCAGGACCAAATAACACACATACAGGCCCACACACACATACAGGCCCAAAAACACACATACAGGCCCCAAAAACACACATACAGGCCCAAAAACACACATACAGGCCCAAAAACACACATACAGGCCCACACACACATACAGGCCAAAAAACACACATACACACATACAGGCCCAAAAACACACATACAGGCCCAAAAACACACATACAGGCCCACACAAACATACAGGCCCACACAAACATACAGGCCCACACAAACATACAGGCCCGCACAAACACACATACAGGCCCACACACACATACAGGCCCACACAAACACACATACAGGCCCAAAAACACACATACAGGCCCACACAAACATACAGGCCCACACAAACATACAGGCCCGCACAAACACACATACAGGCCCACACACACATACAGGCCCACACAAACACACATACAGGCCCACACAAACACACATACAGGCCCACACACACATACAGGCCCACACATACATACAGGCCCACACACACATACAGGCCCACAGAAACATACAGGCCCACACACACATACAGGCCCACACACACATACAGGCCCCAAAACACACTTATAGGCCCACACACACATACAGGCCCACAGAAACATACAGGCCCACACACACATACAGGCCCACACACACACACAGGCCCCAAAACACACTTACAGGCCCACACACACATACAGGCCCACACAAACATACAGGCCCACACACACATACAGGCCCACACACACATACAGGCCCCAAAACAGACTTACAGGCCCACACACACATACAGGCCCACACAAACATACAGGCCCACACACAACACACAACAATGTACTGACTGTCTGACAGGCTGATCAACACACCACAATGTCCTGACTGTCTGACTGTCTGATCAACACACCACAATGTCCTGACTGTCTGATCAACACACCACAATGTCCTGACTGTCTGATCAACACACCACAATGTCCTGACTGTCTGACAGGCTGATCAACACACCACAATGTCCTGACTGTCTGATCAACACACCACAATGTCCTGACTGTCTGATCAACACACCACAATGTCCTGACTGTCTGATCAACACACCACAATGTCCTGACTGACAGACAGGTTGATCAACACACCACAATATCCTGACTGTCTGACTGTCTGATCAACACACCACAATGTCCTGACTGTCTGACAGGCTGATCAACACACCACAATGTCCTGACTGTCTGACTGTCTGATCAACACACCACAATGTCCTGACTGTCTGATCAACACACCACAATGTCCTGACTGTCTGATCAACACACCACAATGTCCTGACTGTCTGACAGGCTGATCAACACACCGCAATGTCCTGACTGTCTGACAGGTTGATCAACACACCACAATGTCCTGACTGTCTGATCAACACACCACAATGTCCTGACTGTCTGATCAACACACCACAATGTCCTGACTGACAGACAGGTTGATCAACACACCACAATGTCCTGACTGTCTGACTGTCTGATCAACACACCACAATGTCCTGACTGTCTGATCAACACACCACAATGTCCTGACTGTCTGATCAACACACCACAATGTCCTGACTGTCTGACAGGTTGATCAACACACCACAATGTCCTGACTGTCTGACTGTCTGATCAACACACCACAATGTCCTGACTGTCTGATTAACACACCACAATGTCCTGACTGTCTGATCAACACACCACAATGTCCTGACTGACAGACAGGTTGATCAACACACCACAATGTCCTGACTGACAGACAGGCTGATCAACACACCACAATGTCCTGACTGTCTGATCAACACACCACAATGTCCTGACTGTCTGACAGGTTGATCAACACACCACAATGTCCTGACTGTCTGACAGGCTGATCAACACACCACAATGTCCTGACTGTCTGATCAACACACCACAATGTCCTGACTGTCTGATCAACACACCACAATGTCCTGACTGACAGACAGGTTGATCAACACACCACAATGTCCTGACTGACAGACAGGCTGATCAACACACCACAATGTCCTGACTGTCTGATCAACACACCACAATGTCCTGACTGTCTGACAGGTTGATCAACACACCACAATGTCCTGACTGTCTGACAGGTTGATTAACACACCACAATGTTCTGACTGTCTGATCAACACACCACAATGTCCTGACTGTCTGACTGTCTGATCAACACACCACAATGTCCTGACTGTCTGATCAACACACCACAATGTCCTGACTGACAGACAGGTTGATCAACACACCACAATGTCCTGACTGACAGACAGGCTGATCAACACACCACAATGTCCTGACTGACAGACAGGTTGATCAACACACCACAATGTCCTGACTGTCTGACAGGCTGATCAACACACCACAATGTCCTGACTGTCTGACTGTCTGATCAACACACCACAATGTCCTGACAGGCTGATCAACACACCACAATGTCCTGACTGTCTGATCAACACACCACAATGTCCTGACTGTCTGATCAACACACCACAATGTCCTGACTGTCTGATCAACACACCACAATGTCCTGACTGACAGACAGGTTGATCAACACACCACAATATCGTGACTGTCTGACTGTCTGATCAACACACCACAATGTCCTGACTGTCTGACAGGCTGATCAACACACCACAATGTCCTGACTGTCTGACTGTCTGATCAACACACCACAATGTCCTGACTGTCTGATCAACACACCACAATGTCCTGACTGTCTGACAGGTTGATCAACACACCACAATGTCCTGACTGTCTGATCAACACACCACAATGTCCTGACTGTCTGACAGGCTGATCAACACACCGCAATGTCCTGACTGTCTGACAGGTTGATCAACACACCACAATGTCCTGACTGTCTGATCAACACACCACAATGTCCTGACTGTCTGATCAACACACCACAATGTCCTGACTGACAGACAGGTTGATCAACACACCATAATGTCCTGACTGTCTGACTGTCTGATCAATACACCACAATGTCCTGACTGTCTGATCAACACACCACAATGTCCTGACTGTCTGATCAACACACCACAATGTCCTGACTGTCTGACAGGTTGATCAACACACCACAATGTCCTGACTGTCTGACTGTCTGATCAACACACCACAATGTCCTGACTGTCTGATTAACACACCACAATGTCCTGACTGTCTGATCAACACACCACAATGTCCTGACTGACAGACAGGTTGATCAACACACCACAATGTCCTGACTGACAGACAGGCTGATCAACACACCACAATGTCCTGACTGTCTGATCAACACACCACAATGTCCTGACTGACAGACAGGTTGATCAACACACCACAATGTCCTGACTGACAGACAGGCTGATCAACACACCACAATGTCCTGACTGACAGACAGGTTGATCAACACACCACAATGTCCTGACTGTCTGACAGGCTGATCAACACACCACAATGTCCTGACTGTCTGACTGTCTGATCAACACACCACAATGTCCTGACAGGCTGATCAACACACCACAATGTCCTGACTGTCTGATCAACACACCACAATGTCCTGACTGTCTGATCAACACACCACAATGTCCTGACTGTCTGATCAACACACCACAATGTCCTGACTGACAGACAGGTTGATCAACACACCACAATATCGTGACTGTCTGACTGTCTGATCAACACACCACAATGTCCTGACTGTCTGACAGGCTGATCAACACACCACAATGTCCTGACTGTCTGACTGTCTGATCAACACACCACAATGTCCTGACTGTCTGATCAACACACCACAATGTCCTGACTGTCTGACAGGTTGATCAACACACCACAATGTCCTGACTGTCTGATCAACACACCACAATGTCCTGACTGTCTGACAGGCTGATCAACACACCGCAATGTCCTGACTGTCTGACAGGTTGATCAACACACCACAATGTCCTGACTGTCTGATCAACACACCACAATGTCCTGACTGTCTGATCAACACACCACAATGTCCTGACTGACAGACAGGTTGATCAACACACCATAATGTCCTGACTGTCTGACTGTCTGATCAATACACCACAATGTCCTGACTGTCTGATCAACACACCACAATGTCCTGACTGTCTGATCAACACACCACAATGTCCTGACTGTCTGACAGGTTGATCAACACACCACAATGTCCTGACTGTCTGACTGTCTGATCAACACACCACAATGTCCTGACTGTCTGATTAACACACCACAATGTCCTGACTGTCTGATCAACACACCACAATGTCCTGACTGACAGACAGGTTGATCAACACACCACAATGTCCTGACTGACAGACAGGCTGATCAACACACCACAATGTCCTGACTGTCTGATCAACACACCACAATGTCCTGACTGTCTGACAGGTTGATCAACACACCACAATGTCCTGACTGTCTGACAGGTTGATTAACACACCACAATGTTCTGACTGTCTGATCAACACACCACAATGTCCTTACTGTCTGACTGTCTGATCAACACACCACAATGTCCTGACTGTCTGATCAACACACCACAATGTCCTGACTGACAGACAGGTTGATCAACACACCACAATGTCCTGACTGACAGACAGGCTGATCAACACACCACAATGTCCTGACTGACAGACAGGTTGATCAACACACCACAATGTCCTGACTGTCTGACAGGCTGATCAACACACCACAATGTCCTGACTGTCTGACTGTCTGATCAACACACCACAATGTCCTGACTGTCTGATCAACACACCACAATGTCCTGACTTTCTGATCAACACACCACAATGTCCTGACTGTCTGACAGGCTGATCAACACACCACAATGTCCTGACTGTCTGACAGGCTGATCAACACACCACAATGTTCTGACTGTCTGATCAACACACCACAATGTCCTGACTGTCTGACAGGTTTTTATGTGTGCATTGTTCACCTCTAACATGCATCCAGCTACTGTATAGGCAAATTAAATCTGTCCTAACTTCCTGTTTTAAACATTTTAAACTGTGAACAAAGCATCCCCATGACTAAACTAAATCTGGCCTAACTTCCTGTTTTAAACATCTTAAACTCTGAATGAAGCATCCCATGACTAACCAGTTAAAATTGTGTTCTCATTACGATTCCATATTTGCATTCCACGCAGGTTTTATTAATGAGATGACAATGAAGGATTCCACTTTTAATGCCACATTTTCATGCCTGCCACACTTCACGCAGCACAGTCAATAAACACTGGTATCAATGGTTGGCCAGAAACCACTGCCATAAAGCTGCCATGAAATGTGTTTATCTAGCTGCAGAGTAGTATTCAGCTGGGGATATAGTATAATGATGCAAGAACGGTTGGGCTTGTAATTAAGTCAGTCTTCAGATGCTTTTCAAGCCGTTCATTAACACAGAGTAACACCAGGCACTCGGCTCAGTGTGGAGAGAAAACCCCAGCAATATAAATAAAGTTCAGAAACTAAAGTGCATTCACTTTTCAGGAACCCTGAAGAACTTTGCAGTTTGTCATAATTAGAGATTCTTATTATCCAGGAAGTTACTTCAAATCCTATCTTTGGCCTTCCACTGAAAACAATAGTGCAGTATACTATCTATTACTAATATTGCTACCGCTACTACTAATACTACTACTACTACTACTACTACTACTGATACTGCTACTACTAAGACAACTGAGACTACCACCACTGCTGCTACTACTACTACTACTGATATTCTGATATTGCTGGTGCTACTGATACTGCTACTACTGCTACTACTACTGCTACCACTGATACTGCTGCTATCACTACTACCACTGATACTGCTGCTATTACTACTACCACTAATACTGCTGCTACTACTACTAATACTGCTACTACTACTGATACTGCTACTACAACTGAAACTCCTACTACTACTGATACTGCTGCTACTACAGATGCTGCTGCTGCTGCTACTACTACAGATAGTGCTGCTGCTACTAGAGATACTGCTGCTGCTACTAGAGATACTGCTACTACTACTACTACTACTACTACTACAACAACTACTGCTGATACTGCTGATACTGCTGATACTACTAGAGATAATGCTGCTGCTACTAGAGATACTGCTGCTGCTACTAGAGATACTGCTACTACTACTACTACTACTACTACTACAACAACTACTGCTGATACTGCTGATACTGCTGATACTACCACTACAACTGCGACTACCACTACTGCCACTACTACTACTACTGATACAACTACTACTACTACTGATACTGCTGTTATTACTACTACTGCTGTTACTACCACTAATACTGCTACTACATATACTGCTGTTGCTGCAACTACTACAGATAATGCTGCTGCTACTACTACTACAGATAATGCTGCTGCTACTACTATTACAGATAATGCTGCTGCTACTAGAGATACTGTTGCTGCCACTAGAGATAATACTGCTGCTACTACCACTAATACTGCTATTACAGGTAATGCTGCTGCTACTACTTTTACAGATAATGCTGCTGCTACGAGAGATAATGCTGCTGCTACGAGAGATACTGCTGATGCTACTAGAGATACTGCTGATGCTACTAGAGATACTGCTGATGCTACTAGAGCTACTGCTGATGCTACTAGAGAAAATGCTGCTGCTACTACTACTACTACTACTACAGATACTGCTGCTGCTACTATAGATACTGCTGATGCTACTAGAGATATTGCTGATGGTACTAGAGATACTGCTGATGCTACTAGAGATACTGCTGATGCTACTAGAGATAATGCTGCTGCTACTAGAGATACTGCTGCTGCTACTAGAGATACTGCTACTGCTACTAGATATAATGCTGCTACTAGAGATACTGCTACTGCTACTAGATATAATGCTGCTACCACTAAAACTACTGACACTACTACAACAACTACTACTGCTGGTACTACTCATAATGCTGCTACAACTACTACTACTACTTATACTGCTACTACTACTACTGATACTACTACTATTACTGATACTATGACTACCACTACTACTACTACTACTGATACTGCTGCTACAACTAGTACTACCACTGATAATGCTACTACTACTACTGATACTACTACTACTTCCGCTACTACAACTACTGATACTGCTGCTACTACTACTACTACTACTAATAGTACTACTACTGATACTGCTGCTACTACCGCTACCACTACTACTACTGATACTGCAACTGATACTGCTGCTACTACCACTACTGCTACTACCACTACTGCTACTACCACTACTACTAATACTACTACTACTGATACTGCAACTGCTACTACTACTACTACTACTACTACTACTACTGATACTGTTACTACAACTACTGCTGCAGCTGCTACTACTACTGATACTGTTACTACTACTACTACTGCTGCTGCTACTACTGATACTGCTACTATTACTACTACTACTGTTACTACTACTACTGCTGCTGCTGCTACTACTACTGCTGCTGCTGATATGACTACTACTACTGATACTGCTGCTACTGCTACTGCTACCGCTACCACTACCACTACTGCTACTACCACTACTACTAATACTACTACTAATACTGCTGGTACTACTGATACTGCAACTGCTGCTACTACTACTACTGATACTGTTACTCTCTACTACTGCTGCAGCTGCTACTACTACTGCTGCTGCTGATACTAATACTACTACTACTACTGATACTGCTACAAATACTACTACTACTGCTGCTGCTGATACTAATACTACTACTACTACTGATACTGCTACCACTACTGATACTGCTACCACTACTACTGCTACAACTGCTACTAATGCTGCTTCTGCTACTGCCATTACTACTACTGATACTGAAACATCTGCCACTGCTACTGCTTCTACTGCCTCACCTATTACTGCTACAAGTACTGCTGCAACTGCTACTACTGCTACTGCTACTACTGCTACTACTACTACCACTAGTGATACTGCTACTACTGCCACTGCTATTAGTACTGCTGCTACTGCTACTACTGCTACTACCACTACTACTGACACTGCTGCTACTACTACTACTACTGATACAGCTACTACTACTACTATTACTGATACTACTACTACTACTACTGCTGCTGCTACTACTGATACTGCTACTATTACTACTACTACTGTTACTACTACTACTGCTGCTGCTGCTACTACTACTGCTGCTGCTGATATGACTACTACTACTGATACTGCTGCTACTGCTACTGCTACCGCTACCACTACCACTACAGCTACTACCACTACTACTAATACTACTACTAATACTGCTGGTACTACTGATACTGCAACTGCTGCTACTACTACTGCTGCTGCTGATACTAATACTACTACTACTACTGATACTGCTACAAATACTACTACTACTGCTGCTGCTGATACTAATACTACTACTACTACTGATACTGCTACCACTACTGATACTGCTACCACTACTACTA
Organism: Oncorhynchus clarkii lewisi; assembly: GCF_045791955.1. NCBI lineage: Eukaryota > Metazoa > Chordata > Actinopteri > Salmoniformes > Salmonidae > Oncorhynchus > Oncorhynchus clarkii. The sequence continues at coordinate 147,680 of NW_027258052.1, read as the reverse complement.
CTGCTACAACTGCTACTAATGCTGCTTCTGCTACTGCCATTACTACTACTGATACTGAAACATCTGCCACTGCTACTGCTTCTACTGCCTCACCTATTACTGCTACAAGTACTGCTGCAACTGCTACTACTGCTACTGCTACTACTGCTACTACTACTACCACTAGTGATACTGCTACTACTGCCACTGCTATTAGTACTGCTGCTACTGCTACTACTGCTACTACCACTACTACTGACACTGCTGCTACTACTACTACTACTGATACAGCTACTACTACTACTATTACTGATACTGCTACTGCTACTACTACTGCTGCTGCTACTACTGATACTGCTACTATTACTACTACTACTGTTACTACTACTACTGCTGCTGCTGCTACTACTACTACTGCTGCTGATATGACTACTACTACTGATACTGCTACTGCTACTACTACTGCTGCTGCTACTACTGATACTGCTACTATTACTACTACTACTGTTACTACTACTACTGCTGCTGCTGCTACTACTACTGCTGCTGCTGATATGACTACTACTACTGATACAGCTACTACTACTACTATTACTGATACTGCTACTGCTACTACTACTGATACTGCTACTACTGACACTGATGCTACTACTACTACTACTGATACAGCTACTACTACTACTATTACTGATACTGCTACTGCTACTACTACTGATACTGCTACTACTGACACTGCTACTATTACTACTACTACTGTTACTACTACTACTGCTGCTGCTGCTACTACTACTGCTGCTGCTGATATGACTACTATTACTGATACTGCTACTACTACTATTACTGATACTGCTACTGCTACTACTACTGATACTGCTACTACTGACACTGCCACTGCTGATAATGCTTCTACCGATTCTAATATAACTACTACTGACAATGCTGCTACTGCTGATACTGCAACTAATACTACTATTGCTGCTGCCTATACTACTACTGCCGCTACTACTATTGATACTGCTACCGCTACTGCTACTACTGATACTGCTACTGCTACTACTGATACTGCTACTACTGACACTGACACGACTGATAATGATACTACTGATACTAATACTACTACTACAACTAGTACTGACACCACTGCTACTGCTGATACTGCTACTAACACTACTACTGATACTGCTTCTACTACTACTACTGCCACTGCTGCTACTACTACTACTACTAATACTGCTACTACTACTACTACTACTACTACTACTACTACTACTACTGCTGCTACTGCTACTACCACTGCTGCTGCTGCTACTTCTACTACTGATACTAATACAACTACTGATACTGATACAACTACTACTACTGCTGAAACGTCTACTAATACTTCTACTGCTAACACTACTACTGACACTGCTTGTACTGTTGCTACTACTACTACTACTACTACTGAAACTGCTACAACTTTCACTTCTGATACTGCTGCTGCTACTACTACTGATACTACTGCTACTAGCACTACTGATACTGCTGCTACTACTACTGCTGCTACTACCACAACTACTGATTTTTAAAATGTATTTTACCTTTATTTAACCAGGTAGGCTAGTTGAGAACATGTTCTCATTTGCAACTGCGACCTGGCCATGATAAAGCAAAGCAGTGTGACACAGACAACAACGCAGAGTTACACATGGAGTAAACAATAAACAAGCAAATTACACAAACAAGTCAATGACACAGTAGAGAAAAGAAAGTCTATATACAGTGTGTGAAAAAAGGCATGAAGAGGTAGGCAATAAATAGGCCATAGGAGCGAATAATTACAATTTAGCAGATAAACACTGGAGTGATAAATGAGCAGATGATGAAGTGCAAGTAGAGATACTGGTTTGCAAAAGAGCAGAAAAGTAAATAAAAACAGTATGGGGATGAGGTAAGTAGATTGGGTGGGCTATTTACAGATGGACTATGTACAGCTGCAGTGATCGGTTAGCTGATCAGATAGTTGATGTTTAAAGTTGGTGAGGGAAATAAAAGTCTCCAACTTCAGTGATTTTTGCAATTTGTTCCAGTCACTGGCAGCAGAGAACTGGAAGGAAAGGCAGCCAAATGAGGTGTTGGCTTTGGGGATGATCAGTGAAATATACCTGCTGGAACGTGTGTTACGGGTGGGTGTTGTTATCGTGACCAGTGAACTGAGATAAGGCAGAGCTTTACCTAGCATAGACTTATAGATGACCTGGAGCCACTGGGGCTGGCGACGAATATGTAGCGAAGGCCAGCCGACTACAGCACACAGGTCGCAGTGGTGGGTGGTATAAGGTGATTTGGTAACAAAACTGATGGCACTGTGATAAACTGCATCCAGTTTGCTCAGTTGAGTGTTGGAAGCTATTTGTTAGAAGACAACGCCGAAGTCGAGGATCGGTAGGATAGTCAGTTTTACTAGTGTAAGTTTGGCAGCGTGAGTGAATGAGGCTTTCTTGCAAAATAGAAAGCCGATTCAAGATTTGATTTTGGATTGGAGATGTTTAATATGAGTCTGGAAGGAGAGTTTACAGTCTAGCCAGACACCTAGGTATTTATAGTTGTCCACATATTCAAGGTCGGAACCGTCCAGATTGGTGATGCTAGTCGGGCGGGCGGTTGCGGGCAGCGAACGGTTGAAAAGCTTGCATTTGGTTTTACTAGCGTTTAAGAGCAGTTGGAGGCCACGGAAGGAGTATTGTATGGCATTGAAGCTCGTTTGGAGGTTAGTTAGCACAGTGTCCAAGGAAGGGCCAGAAGTATACAGAATGGTGTCGTCTGCATAGAGGTGAACCAGGGAATCGCCCACAGCAAGAGCGACAGCATTGATATATTCAGAGAAAAGAGTCGGCCAGAGAATTGAACCCTGTGGTACCCCCATTAGAGACTGCCAGAGGTCCGGACAGCAGGCCCTCTGATTTGACACACTGAACACTGTCTGCAAAGTAGTTGGTGAACCAGGCGAGGCAGTCGTCAGAAAAACCAAGGATATTGAGTTTTCCGATAAGAATACGTTGATTGACAGAGTCGAAAGCCTTGGCCAGGTCGATGAAGACGGCTGCACAGTACTGTCTTTTATCGATGGCGGTTATGATATTGTTTAGTACCTTGAGCGTGGCTAAGGTGCACCCGTGACCGGCTCGGAAGCCAGATTGCACAGCGGAGAAGGTACGTTGGGATTCGAAATAGTCAGTGATCTGTTTATTAACTTGGCTTTCGAAGTTCTTTAGATAGGCAGGGCAGGATGGATATAGGTCTGTTACAGTTTGGGTCTAGTGTGTCACCCCCTTTGAAGAGGGGGATGACCGCGGCAGCTTTCCAATCTTTAGGGATCTCGGACGATACGAAAGAGAGTTTGAACAGACTGGTAATAGGAGTTGTAACAATGGCGGTGGATAGTTTTAGAAAGAGAGGGTCCACATTGTCAAGCCCAGCTGATTTGTACTGGTCCAGGTTTTGCAGCTCTTTCAGAACATCTGCTGTTTGGATATGGGTGAAGGAGAAGCTGGGGAGGCTTTGGCGAGTAGCTGCGGGGGGGGGGGGGGGGGGGGTCGATTAGAAAGGCCTGCTCGCAGAAGTGTTTTTGGGAGCGTTTGACAGTGATGAGGGATGGTCGTTTGACCGCGGATCCATAGCAGATGCAGGCAATGAGGCAGTGATCTCTGAGATCCTGATTGAAAACAGCGGAGGTGTATTTGGAGGGCAAGTTGGTCAGGATAATGTCTATGAGGGTGCCCATGTTTACGGATTTAGGGTTGTACCTGGTGGGTTCCTTGATGATTTGTGTGAGATTGAGGGAATCTAGCTTAGATTGTAGGACTGCCGGGGTGTTAAGCATGTCCCAGGTTAGGTCACCTAACAGAACAAACTCTGAAGCTAGATGGGGGGCGATCAATTCACAAATGATATCCAGGGCACAGCTGGGAGCTGAGGGGGGTCGATAGCAGGCGGCAACAGTGAGAGACTTATTTCTGGAGAGGTTAATTTTTAAAATTAGAAGTTCAAACGGTTTGGGTATAGACCTGGAAAGTATGACAGAACTTTGCAGGCTCTCTCTGCAGTAGATTGCAGCTCCTACCCCTTTGGCAGTTCTATCTTGACGGACAATGTTGTAGCTGGGTATGGAAATCTCAGAATTGTGGCCTTCTTAAGCCAGGATTCCGACACGACAAGGACATCAGGGTTGGCGGAGTGTGCTAAAGCAGTGAGTAAAACAAACTTAGGGAGGAGGCTTCTGATGTTGACATGCATGAAACCAAGTTTTTTTCGATCACAGAAGTCAACAAATGAGGGTGCCTGGGGACACGCGGGGCCTGGGTTTGCCTCCATATCACCCGAACAACAAATGAGAAGGATGAGGGTATGGCTAAAGGCTATCAAAACTGGTCGCCTAGAGCGTTGGGGACAAAGAATAAAAGGAGCAGATTTCTGGGCATGGTAGAAAAGATTCAAGGCATAATGTGCAGACAGGGGTATGGTGGGGTGCGGGTACAGCAGGGGTAAGCCCAGGCACTGAGTGAGGATAAGAGAGGTTGTATCTCTGGATAAACTGGGTGAGGTGAGGTCACCGCATGTGTGGGAGGTGGGACAAAGGAGGTATCAGAGGTATAATAAGTGGAACTAGGGGCTCCATTGTAAACTAAAACAATGATAACTAACCTAAACAACAGTATACAAGGCATAAAGTAATCACAGGTGTTGATTTGGAGAGCTAGCTAAGACAACAACAACAGCTATTCAGCTAAAACAACAACAGGTAAAATGGCGATGAATGGGTAGAGGGTCGGTCAACTACACACAGAGCCTGAGTTCGCGACTGGGGCTGGCAGATAAACAAAAAAAACACACCCCCCCAAAAAATATATATATAAACAGAATGGAGTACCGTGATTAATGGACAGTCCAGCGGGCATCAGCTATGTAGCCAAGTGATCATAGGGTCCAGTGGGCAGCAATAGATGGAACAGGGAGGCGGCGCGGAGTAGTCGTTACTACGCTAGCACGCGGGCAACGAGGCGTTTAAAGTTTGTAGCCCGGGGCTAGTAGAAGCGTCAGCTCCGATGGAGGCCGGTTGAAGGCACAGTGGATGGAGTATTCGTCGGGAGACCAGTCGTGGTGGTGCGGCGTGGTGCCGTGTCGACTAAGGATCCAAGCCAGGTGGCAAAAGAGGTATTGTAGTTGTAGTAATTTAGTTTTCTATCCGGGAGATGCGCCTGGCTCACGGCTAACTGGTGCTAGCTTCGGGGCAGAGGCATTAGCCACTATAGCCACTCGGTAGCAGCGGTGATCCGGTGCCAAGGTCCAGAGCTTACGGCAAGGATCCGGTGGAGTAGCGTGTTCTAGTCGTGTTTGGGTGGAGTCCGGGTGAACAACTGAGTAGGCCGGGAGGTGGGCCTCGGGGATAGCTTTGGTACTGGGTAACTCGGTGGGTGCTAGCTAGCTGTGAAGATCAGGAGAATGGTCCAGGGATTACGGCAGGAATCCTGCGTGGTAGTGGAGAGAGAGTCCATTATTGGTATGCTGGCGAGTATTATCCAGGCAAAATATATATATATTTTAAAAAAGGGCTGGTACCCGTGCAGAAGGTAAAGGCCGCTACCAGTGGCTAACAATGACTAAATAGCTTGTAGCTAATTAGCTGGTTAGCTTCTGATGGTTGTGGTTCTTGCTATAAGGTCTATAAATGACAAATAAGAGAAAAAGAGATACTACTGCTGCTACTGCTGCTGCTACTACTACTACTACTGATACTGTTGCTTCTACCACTGCTGCTTCTGCTACTACTACTACTACTACTGATACTGCTACTAATACTGATACTGCTACAAATACTACCGCTGATTCTGCTTCTACTACTACTAATACTGCTACCACTACCACTACTACTAATGCTGACACTGCTGCTACTACTACTATTACTGCGGATACTGCTACTGCTCCTACTACTACTGCTACTACTTCTACTGCAACTACAACTACTGATAGTGCTGCTACTTCTACTATTGATACTGCTGCTACTACTACTACTACTACTACTACTACTACTACTGATACAGCTACTGCTGCTACTGTCACTGATATTGCTAATAATACTACTACTGCTGATACTGCTGTTACGACTACTGCTTTGACTACTAATACTGCTACTGCGACGACTACTGATACTGCTGCTGCTACTACTGATGCTTCTGCTACTACTGCTGATACTGCTGCTGCTACTACTACTACTGATACAGCTGCTGCTACTACTACTGATACAACTACTATTAATACTGCTACTACTAATAATTCTACTACTACTACTACTGATACTGCAACTACTACTTCTACTGATATTGCTATTACTGATACTACAATTACTACTGACATCGCTGCTACTACTGATACTGCTGCTACAACTACTAATACTGCTACTACTACTACTACTGACACTGCTACTTCTGATACTAATGCTGCTGATTCTCCTACAACTACCACTACTTCTGATACTGCTGCTACTACTACTACTTCTACTGCTGCAACTACCACTACTACTGATACTGCTCCTACTACCACTACTAACACTACTGCTGCTGCTACCACTACTACTGATTATGCTACTACTACTGCTGATACTGCTGCTAATATTAAACTACTGATACTACTTTTACTCATTCTACTACTACTACTGTTTCTACTAATACTGCTGCTAATACTACAACTACTGATACTGCTTTTACTCATTCTACTACTACTACTACTACTACTGCTACTACTACTACTGTTTCTACTAATACTGCTGCTAGTACTACTGCTTCTACTACTACTGATGCTACTACTTCTGATACTGCTACTAATTCTGATACTGCTGCTACTACTACTACTGATACTGCTGCTACTACTGCTGATACTGCTGTTACTACTGCTGATACTGCTGCTAGTACTACTACTACTGATACTGATACTACTACAACTACTGATACTGCTGCTACCGCTCCTGCTGATACTGCTGATAGTACTACTGCTACTACTACTACTGATGCTACTACTACTGATACTGCTACTACTACTGATACTGCTGCTACTACTACTGCTGATACTGCTGCTAATATTAAACTACTGATACTACTTTTACTCATTCTACTACTACTACTGTTTCTACTAATACTGCTGCTAATACTACAACTACTGATACTGCTTTTACTCATTCTACTACTACTACTACTACTACTGCTACTACTACTACTGTTTCTACTAATACTGCTGCTAGTACTACTGCTTCTACTACTACTGATGCTACTACTTCTGATACTGCTACTAATTCTGATACTGCTGCTACTACTACTACTGATACTGCTGCTACTACTGCTGATACTGCTGTTACTACTGCTGATACTGCTGCTAGTACTACTACTACTGATACTGATACTACTACAACTACTGATACTGCTGCTACCGCTCCTGCTGATACTGCTGATAGTACTACTGCTACTACTACTACTGATGCTACTACTACTGATACTGCTACTACTACTGATACTGCTGCTACTACTACTACTGATACTGCTGCTACTACTACTACTACTGCTGCTACTACTACTACTACTACTGATGCTACTACTACTGATACTGACCATCTTACCGAACCTCGACTTCGGTGATGTCATTTACAAAATTGTCTCCAACACCCTACTCAACAAATTGGATGGTCTATCACAGTGCCATCCGTTTTGTCAACAAAGCCCCATATACTACCCACCACTGCGACTTGTACGCTCTCGTTGGCTGGCCCTCGCTTCATACTCGTCGCCAAACCCACCGGCTCCAGGTCATCTACAAGACCCTACTAGGTAAAGTCCCGCCTTATCTCTGCTCACTGGACACCATAGCAGCACCCACCCGTAGCACGCGTTCCAGCAGGTATATCTCACTTGTCACCCCCAAGCCAATTCTTCCTTTGGCCTCCTTTCCTTCCAGTTCTCTGCTGCCAATGACTGGAACGAACTACAAAAATCTCTGAAACTGGAAACACTTATCTCCCTCACTAGCTTTAAGCACCAGCTGTCAGAGAAGCTCACAGATCACTGCACCTGTATATAGCTCTTCTATAAATAGTCCAAACAACTACCCCTTCCCCTACTGTATTTATTTATTTATTTTGCTCCTTTGCACCCCAGTATTTCTAATTTGCACACTCATCTACTGTCAATTCTACCATTCCAGTGTTTAATTGCTATATTGTATTTACTTTGCCACCATGGCCTATTTATTTCCTTTACCTCCCTTATCTCACCTCATTTGCTCACATTGTATATAGACTTATTTTTCTACTGTATTATTGACTGTATGTTTGTTTTACACCATGTGCAACTCTGTGTTGTTATATGTGTCAAACTGCTTTTGCTTTCTCTTGGCCAGGTAGCAGTTGTAAATGACAACTTGTTCTCACCTGGCCTACCTGGTTAAATAAAGGTGTTCTCACCTGGCCTACCTGGTTAAATAAAGGTGTTCTCACCTGGCCTACCTGGTTAAATAAAGGTGAAATAAATACAAATAAATACTGCTACTACTACTACTGATATTACTGCTGCTACTACTGCTACTACTGCTACTACTGCTACTACTGCTACTACTACTGCTGCTACTGCTACTACTACTGCTGCTCCTACTACTACTGCTGCTACTACTGCTGCTCCTACTACTACTACTGATATTACTCCTGCGAATAGTGCTGATACTACTGCGGCTACTACTACTACTGATACTACTACTGCTGCTACTACTGCTACTACTGCTGCTCCTACTACTACTACTGATATTACTGCTACTACTACTACTACTACTGATATTACTGCTGCGAATAGTGCTGATACTACTGCTACTACTACTGCTGCTACTACTGCTACTACTGCTGCTCCTACTACTACTACTGATATTACTGCTGCGAATAGTGCTGATCCTACTGCTGCTACTACTGCTACTACTGCTGCTCCTACTGATATTACTGCTGCGAATAGTGCTGATACTACTGCGGCTACTACTACTACTGCTACTACTACTGCTGCTACTACTGCTACTACTGCTGCTCCTACTACTACTACTGATATTACTGCTGCGAATAGTGCTGATACTACTGCTGCTACTACTGCTACTACTGCTGCTCCTACTACTACGACTACTACTACTGATATTACTGCTGCGAATAGTGCTGATACTACTGTGGCTACTACTACTACTGATACTGATACTGCTACATTTGATACTGCTACTACTACTGCTGCTACTACTGCTACTACTGCTGCTCCTACTACTACTACTGATATTACTGCTGCGAATAGTGCTGATACTACTGCGGCTACTACTACTACTGATACTGATACTGCTACATTTGATACTGCTACTACTGATACTGCTGCTACTACTAATACTGCTACTACTGCTGCTACTACTACTACTACTACTGCTGATACTACTACTACTACTACTACTACTACTACTACTACTACTACTACTACTGATACTACTGATACTGCTACTACTGATACTGCTACTACTGATACTGCTGCTACTACTAATACTGCTACTACTGCTACTACTACTACTACTACTACTGCTGATACTACTACTACTACTACTACTACTACTACTACTACTACTACTACTACTACTACTGATACTACTGATACTGCTGCTACTACTACTTCTGATGCTGCAACTACTGATACTGCTGCTACTACTATTGATATTGATACTGCTACTACTACTACTACTGATACTGCTGCTACTACTACTACTGCTACTACTGCAACTACTACTACTGATGATACTGCTACTTCTGCTACTGCTGCTACTACTACTGATATTGCTGCTACTACTACTGATACTGCTGCTACTGCTACTACTAGTACTACTACTCCTTATACTGCTACTTCTGATACTGCTACTTCTGCTACTTCTACTACTACTACTGATATCACTGCTGCTAATACTGCTGATACTACTGCTGCTACAACTACTGATACTGCTACTACTGCTGATACTGCTGCTAGTACTACTACTACTGACACGTCTGCTGCTACTACTACTAGTACTATTACTACTACTTCTGATATTACTACTCCTACTGCTACTGCTGCTATTTTTACTACTACTATTACTTATACTGATACTACTACTACTGCTGATGCTGCTGATACTATTACTACTACTTCTGATATTACTACTACTTCTGATATTACTACTACTTCTGCTACTGCTGCTATTTTTACTACTACTATTACTTATACTGATACTACTACTACTGCTGATGCTGCTGATACTATTACTACTACTTCTGATATTACTACTACTTCTGATATTACTACTCCTACTGCTACTGCTGCTATTTTTACTACTACTATTACTTATACTGATACTACTGATACTGCTACTACTGATACTGCTGCTACTACTACTTCTGATATTACTACTACTTCTGATATTACTACTACTTCTGATATTACTACTCCTACTGCTACTGCAGCTATTTTTACTACTACTAATACTACTGATTCTGCTACTGATACTACTACTGATACTACTACTGCTACTACTGCTGCTACTACTGATACTGCTACTACTACTACTACTACTACTACTACTACTACTACTACTGCTACTACTACTGCTACTACTACTGCTACTACTACTGCTACTACTACTGATACTGCTACTGCTACTACTACTACTACTGCTACTACTACTGCTACTACTACTGCTACTACTACTGATACTACTACTGCTACTACTACTGATACTGCTACTGCTACTACTACTACTACTGCTACTACTACTACTACTACTACTACTACTGCTACTACTACTAATACTACTGCTACTACTACTCCTACTACTGCTACTACTACTACTACTGCTACTACTACTACTACTACTACTGCTACTACTGCTGCTACTACTGATACTGCTACTACTACTACTACTACTACTGATACTGCTGATGCTACTACTACTACTACGAAAACTGCTGCATCTACTACTACTACTACTACTGATACTGCTGATGCTACTACTACTACTACGAAAACTGCTGCATCTACTACTACTACTACTACTACTGATACTGCTGATGCTACTACTACTACTACGAAAACTGCTGCATCTACTACTACTGCTGATACTGCTGACACTGCTGCTGCTACTAATACTGCTACTGATGCTGCTACTACAGATACTACTACTACTACTGATACTACTACCACTGCTTATAGTGCTGACACTGCTGCTGCTACTACTACTACTACTGGTACTGCTGCTACTATTACTACTACTGAAACTACTACTACTACTGATACTACTACTACTACTACTGATACTACTACCACTGCTGATACTGCTGATACTGTTGCTACTACTACTACTACTGGTACTGCTGCTACTATTACTACTACTGAAACTACTACTACTACTGATACTACTACTACTACTGATACTACTACTACTGCTGATACTGCTGATACTGTTGCTAGTACTACTACTACTACTACTACTACTACTGGTTCTGCTGCTACTATTACTACTACTACTAATACTACTACTACTACTGATACTGCTGCTACTACTACTGATACTGCTGATATTGCTGATACTGTTGCTAGTACTACTACTACTGATACTGCTGCTGCTAAAACTATTACTACTGGTACTGCTGCTACTATTACTACTACTGGTACTACTACTACTACTGCTACTGCTCCTACTAATGATATTGCTGCTACTGCTGCTACTGATGCTGCTACTGCTGCTACTGCTGCTGCTACCGATACTGCTGCCACTGCTGCTACTATTGATACTGCTACTACTACAACTGATACTACTACTACTGCTACTGCTACTACAGATACTGCTGCAACTGCTGCTAATTCTGATACTGCTACTACTACTGATGATGCTACTACTGATACTACTACTGATACTGCTGCTACTGCTACTACTGCTACTGCTACTACTTATGCATCTAATCCTGATACTGCTACTACTGCTACTACTAATGATACTGCTGCTAATGCTGCTACTGATGCTGCTACTACTGATACTGCTGCTACTACTGATGCTACTACTACTGATATTGCTACTGCTATTATTACTGATACTGCTGCTACTACTACCGCTACTATTACTGCTACTACTACTGCTAATACTACTGATACTGCTGCTACTACTACTGCTACTACTACTGATACTGCTGCTACTACTACTACTACTACTACTACCACTAGTACTGCTGCTCTTACTTCTACAACAACTACTATTACTAATACTACGGCTACTGCTATGTAGCCAAATGGGTTTGTAAACAATGCATACGGTTGTATTGGCCAATATATACATACATTTCTTCATTCCAAGCAGCAGTACACATGCAGGTATTAATCTATAGATCCTTCATATGTCCATAGTGTGTACTCTCTAACAAGTGTGTTTCTATAGAACCTTCATATGTCCATAGTGTGTACTCTCTAACATGTCTGTTAATCTATAGAACCTATATATGTCCATAGTGTGTACTCTCTAACAAGTCTGTTTCTATATAACCTTCATATGTCCATAGTGTGTACTCTATAACAAGTCTGTTTCTATATAACCTTCATATGTCCATAGTTTGTACTCTCTAACATGTCTGTTTCTATAGATCCTTCATATGTCCATAGTGTGTACTCTCTAACATGTCTGTTTCTATAGATCCTTCATATGTCCATAGTGTGTACTCTCTAACAAGTCTGTTTCTATAGAACCTTCATATGTCCATAGTGTGTACTCTATAACATGTCTGTTTCTATAGATCTTTCATATGTCCATATTGTGTACTCTATAACAAGTCTGTTAATATAGATCCTTCATATGTCCATAGTGTGTACTCTCTAACATGTCTGTTTCTATAGATCCTTCATATGTCCATAGTGTGTACTCTATAACAGGTCTGTTAATCTATAGAACCTATATATGTCCATAGTGTGTACTCTATAACATGTCTGTTTCTATAGAACCTATATATGTCCATAGTGTGTACTCTATAACATGTCTGTTAATCTATAGAACCTATATATGTCCATAGTGTGTACTCTCTAACATGTCTGTTTCTATATAACCTTCATATGTCCATAGTGTGTACTCTCTAACATGTCTGTTTCTATAGATCCTTCATATGTCCATAGTGTGTACTCTATAACAAGTCTGTTTCTATAGATCCTATATATGTCCATAGTGTGTACTCTATAACAAGTCTGTTTCTATATAACCTTCATATGTCCATAGTGTGTACTCTCTAACATGTATGTTTCTATAGAACCTTCATATGTCCATAGTGTGTACTCTCTAACAAGTCTGTTTCTATAGATCCTTCATATGTCCATAGTTTGTACTCTATAACATGTCTGTTTCTATAGATCTTTCATATGTCCATAGTGTGTACTCTCTAACATGTCTGTTTCTATAGAACCTTCATATGTCCATAGTGTGTACTCTCTAACATGTCTGTTTCTATAGATCCTTCATATGTCCATAGTGTGTACTCTATAACATGTCTGTTAATCTATAGAACCTATATATGTCCATAGTGTGTACTCTCTAACATGTCTGTTTCTATATAACCTTCATATGTCCATAGTGTGTACTCTCTAACAAGTCTGTTTCTATAGAACCTTCATATGTCCATAGTGTGTACTCTCTAACATGTCTGTTTCTATAGATCCTATATATGTCCATAGTGTGTACTCTATAACAAGTCTGTTTCTATATAACCTTCATATGTCCATAGTGTGTACTCTCTAACATGTCTGTTTCTATAGAACCTTCATATGTCCATAGTGTGTACTCTATAACAAGTCTGTTTCTATAGATCCTATATATGTCCATAGTGTGTACTCTATAACAAGTCTGTTTCTATATAACCTTCATATGTCCATAGTGTGTACTCTCTAACATGTCTGTTTCTATAGAACCTTCATATGTCCATAGTGTGTACTCTCTAACATGTCTGTTTCTATAGATCCTTCATATGTCCATAGTGTGTACTCTCTAACATGTCTGTTTCTATAGATCCTTCATATGTCCATAGTGTGTACTCTCTAACATGTATGTTTCTATAGATCCTTCATATGTCCATAGTGTGCACTCTCTAACATGTCTGTTTCTATATAACCTTCATATGCCCATAGTGTGCACTCTCTGACATGTCTGTTTCTATAGAACCTTCATATGTCCATAGTGTGCACTCTCTAACATGTCTGTTTCTATATAACCTTCATATGTGCATGGTGTGTACTCTCTGACATGTCTGTTTCTATAGAACCTTCATATGTCCATAGTGTGTACTCTCTAACATGTCTGTTAATCTATAGAACCTATATATGTCCATAGTGTGTACTCTATAACATGTCTGTTTCTATAGAACCTATATATGTCCATAGTGTGTACTCTATAACATGTCTGTTAATCTATAGAACCTATATATGTCCATAGTGTGTACTCTCTAACATGTCTGTTTCTATATAACCTTCATATGTCCATAGTGTGTACTCTCTAACATGTCTGTTTCTATAGATCCTTCATATGTCCATAGTGTGTACTCTATAACAAGTCTGTTTCTATAGATCCTATATATGTCCATAGTGTGTACTCTATAACAAGTCTGTTTCTATATAACCTTCATATGTCCATAGTGTGTACTCTCTAACATGTATGTTTCTATAGAACCTTCATATGTCCATAGTGTGTACTCTCTAACAAGTCTGTTTCTATAGATCCTTCATATGTCCATAGTTTGTACTCTATAACATGTCTGTTTCTATAGATCTTTCATATGTCCATAGTGTGTACTCTCTAACATGTCTGTTTCTATAGAACCTTCATATGTCCATAGTGTGTACTCTCTAACATGTCTGTTTCTATAGATCCTTCATATGTCCATAGTGTGTACTCTATAACATGTCTGTTAATCTATAGAACCTATATATGTCCATAGTGTGTACTCTCTAACATGTCTGTTTCTATATAACCTTCATATGTCCATAGTGTGTACTCTCTAACAAGTCTGTTTCTATAGAACCTTCATATGTCCATAGTGTGTACTCTCTAACATGTCTGTTTCTATAGATCCTATATATGTCCATAGTGTGTACTCTATAACAAGTCTGTTTCTATATAACCTTCATATGTCCATAGTGTGTACTCTCTAACATGTCTGTTTCTATAGAACCTTCATATGTCCATAGTGTGTACTCTATAACAAGTCTGTTTCTATAGATCCTATATATGTCCATAGTGTGTACTCTATAACAAGTCTGTTTCTATATAACCTTCATATGTCCATAGTGTGTACTCTCTAACATGTCTGTTTCTATAGAACCTTCATATGTCCATAGTGTGTACTCTCTAACATGTCTGTTTCTATAGATCCTTCATATGTCCATAGTGTGTACTCTCTAACATGTCTGTTTCTATAGATCCTTCATATGTCCATAGTGTGTACTCTCTAACATGTATGTTTCTATAGATCCTTCATATGTCCATAGTGTGCACTCTCTAACATGTCTGTTTCTATATAACCTTCATATGTCCATAGTGTGCACTCTCTGACATGTCTGTTTCTATAGAACCTTCATATGTCCATAGTGTGCACTCTCTAACATGTCTGTTTCTATATAACCTTCATATGTGCATGGTGTGTACTCTCTGACATGTCTGTTTCTATAGAACCTTCATATGTCCATAGTGTGTACTCTCTAACATGTCTGTTAATCTATAGAACCTATATATGTCCATAGTGTGCACTCTCTAACATGTCTGTTAATCTATAGAACCTTCATATGTCCATAGTGTGCACTCTCTAACATGTCTGTTTCTACAGAACCTATATATGTCCATAGTGTGTACTCTCTAACATGTCTGTTTCTATAGATCCTTCATATGTCCATAGTGTGTATTCTATAACAAGTCTCTAACACTACAACTACATCACCTTGTATAAAAACGTGTATGTTTGCATTTTTAAGCACAGAAGCATCTCTCCTTGGCAAATCCCCCTCCTCATCCATCCTACTCATCCTTCAGGACCTGAAGGAAGGAAATGCATATTCTTAAAACCGTTTGAAAAGAAACATTTGGAAGTTTTTGGAAATATGAAATTATTGTAGGAGAATATAACACATTAGATCTGGTAACAGATAATACAATCAAAAAAACATGTGTTTTTAATTATTTATTTTCTTCCATCTTGGAAATGCAAGAAAAAGGCCATACATTGAGACAGGATCCTATGTGTACTTCAGATGTTGTCCACAGGATGGCAGCAGTGTGTTTGCAAAGTTTCTGACTGATCCAGTGAAGAATTACATCACTACACAACAATTTGAATCAAGTCTGCCAGGACGTTGCCCAAATGTGCAGAATTGGTCAAATTACATTTTGAAATACATAACTATAGAGAACATATACAAATTATATGGCAATAAAAATTGTCCTATATAAAGACCCTCCAGTGGTCTGTAATGTCCTATCTAAAGACCATCAAGTGATCTGTAATGTCCTATATAAAGACCCTCCAGTGGTCTGTAATGTCCTATATAAAGACCCTCCAGTGGTCTGTAATGTCCTATATAAAGACCCTCCAGTGGTCTGTAATGCTCTATTTAAAGACCCTCCAGTGGTCTGTAATGTCCTATATAAAGACCCTCCAGTGGTCTGTAATGCCCTATCTAAACACCCTCCAGTGGTCTGTAATGTCCTATATAAAGACCCTCCAGTGGTCTGTAATGCCCTATATAAAGACCCTCCAGTGGTCTGTAATGCTCTATTTAAAGACCCTCCAGTGGTCTGTAATGTCCTATCTAAACACCCTCCAGTGGTCTGTAATGCCCTATATAAAGACCCTCCAGTGGTCTGTAATGCCCTATATAAAGACCCTCCAGTGGTCTGTAATGCTCTATTTAAAGACCCTCCAGTGGTCTGTAATGTCCTATCTAAACACCCTCCAGTGGTCTGTAATGCCCTATATAAAGACCCTCCAGTGGTCTGTAATGCCCTATATAAAGACCCTCCAGTGGTCTGTAATGCTCTATATAAAGACCCTACAGTGGTCTGTAATGCCCTATATAAAGACCCTCCAGTGGTCTGTAATGCTCTATATAAAGACCCTCCAGTGGTCTGTAATTTCCTATATGAAGACAAAGCTTTGTGGTGTCCCTCCGAGAGAAGCTGCCATCTCTTTTCATCCCCACTGTGTTTCCAGCCCATGTGTTTCCAGCTCACTAGGATAAACAATCTGATGTGTTTCCAGCTCACTAGGATAAACACTCTGATGTGTTTCCATCTCACTAGGATAAACAATCTGATGTGTTTCCATCTCACTAGGATAAACAATCTCATGTGTTTCCATCTCACTAGGATAAACAATCTCATGTGTTTCCATCTCACTAGGATAAACAATCTCATGTGTTTCTATCTCACTAGGATAAACACTCTGATGTGTTTCCATCTCACTAGGATAAACAATCTGATGTGTTTCCATCTCACTAGGATAAACAATCTGATGTGTTTCCATCTCACTAGGATAAACACTCTGATGTGTTTCCATCTCACTAGGATAAACAATCTCATGTGTTTCCATCTCACTAGGATAAACAATCTGATGTGTTTCCATCTCACTAGGATAAACAATCTGATGTGTTTCCATCTCACTAGGATAAACAATCTCATGTGTTTCCATCTCACTAGGATAAACAATCTGATGTGCTTCCATCTCACTAGGATACACAATCTGTTGTGTTTACAGCCCATGTGCTTCCAGCTCACTAGGATAAACAATCTGATGTGTTTCCATCTCACTAGGATAAACAATCTGATGTGTTTCCAGCCCATGAGCTTCCAGCACACTAGGACAAACAATCTGATGTATTTCCAGCTCACTAGGATAAACAATCTGATGTGTTTCCAGCCCATGTGCTTTCCATCTCACTAGGATAAACAGTCTGATGTGCTTCCATCTCACTAGGATACACAATCTGTTGTGTTTACAGCCCATGTGCTTCCAGCTCACTAGGATAAACAATCTGATGTGTTTCCATCTCACTAGGATAAACAATCTGATGTGTTTCCAGCCCATGAGCTTCCAGCACACTAGGACAAACAATCTGATGTGTTTCCAGCTCACTAGGATAAACAATCTGATGTGTTTCTAGCCCATGTGCTTCCATCTCACTAGGATAAACAATCTGATGTGCTTCCATCTCACTAGGATAAACAATCTGTTGTGTTTCCATCTCACTAGGATAAACACTCTGATGTGTTTCCATCTCACTAGGATAAACAATCTGTTGTGTTTCCATCTCACTAGGATAAACAATCTGTTGTGTTTCCATCTCACTAGGATAAACACTCTGATGTGTTTCCATCTCACTAGGATAAACAGTCTGATGTGTTTCCAGCCCATGAGCTTCCAGCACACTAGGACAAACAATCTGATGTGTTTCCATCTCACTAGGATAAACAATCTGATGTGTTTCCAGCCCATGAGCTTCCAGCACACTAGGACAAACAATCTGATGTGTTTACAGCCCATGTGCTTCCAGCTCACTAGGATAAACAATCTGATGTGTTTCCAGCTCACTAGGATAAACAATCTGATGTGTTTCTAGCCCATGTGCTCCCATCTCACTAGGATAAACAATCTGATGTGCTTCCATCTCACTAGGATAAACAATCTGTTGTGTTTCCATCTCACTAGGATAAACACTCTGATGTGCTTCCATCTCACTAGGATAAACAATCTGTTGTGTTTCCATCTCACTAGGATAAACAATCTGTTGTGTTTCCATCTCACTAGGATAAACACTCTGATGTGTTTCCATCTCACTAGGATAAACAGTCTGATGTGTTTCCAGCCCATGAGCTTCCAGCACACTAGGACAAACAATCTGATGTGTTTCCATCTCACTAGGACAAACAATCTGATGTGTTTACAGCCCATGTGCTTCCAGCTCACTAGGATAAACAATCTGATGTGTTTCCATCTCACTAGGATAAACAATCTGATGTGTTTCCAGCCCATGAGCTTCCAGCACACTAGGACAAACAATCTGATGTGTTTCCAGCTCACTAGGATAAACAGTCTGTTGTGTTTACAGCCCATGTGCTTCCAGCTCACTAGGACAAACAATCGGATGTGTTTTCCAGCTCACTAGGATAAACAATCTGTTGTGTTTCCAGCCCATGTGCTTTCCAGCTCACTAGGATAAACAATCTGTTGTGTTTCCAGGCAATGTGCTTTCCACCTCACTAGGATAAACAATCTGTTGTGTTTCCAGCCCATGTGCTTTCCAGCTCACTAGGATAAAAACAATGCATATTAACAAGCATTTTATGAAGTGCTGTAAAAACAGGTTGTAATAAACCAAAGTGCTAGTCCTGGGCAGATGCATGTCACTGATCTAAATCACACAGAGAACCTGGCAGCCATTCCTTGACAAAACACTCCCCTTATTTACACGCTTCACAGTAACCTAATAACCCGACGCAAATGTGGAAAAGAGGAATAAGGGGGGAAATAATTAGCATATTAATCTTTTTCATAGCATCATCTTTCAGGTCCAGGAGAGTGCGCTGTCATTGAAATCTAAATGCTTCCCTTGCATTAGACTTCCTTCTGGATGGGTCAATTGTTCCATAATAAAAGGAGAGAAGGTGTACTTCATGCAGGAGATTTATGTTTGCCATTTGTTCATATTCATGTGCTATTGAATAGCCTCAATTCACATGGTGATGGCAGCTCATATCAGCTGCTCTGCAGGCCCACAGATCACTTACCGCCAGCAATGAATTTCATTTGCAGGACAAAAAACTGAGGAGAAATTAGCTCCAACAGTTTATTGATTTTTGTTGAAGAGAAGCCTGTATAACAGCTCTATTGCCCTCATAATGATTAGTGACAAAAGTTTAATTAAGCAATTATAAAGCCAATAGTAGAGCTGTCTGGTTTGCTTAGCTTGAGCCTGTTTAGGACTTATCACATCACAGCAGCTGGAATGTGCTTGAAGAGATTAATGCTGCCCGAACACAGATGCCCACTTTAATACGGCTCCGTGATGCCGTCTCAATGAAGTTCACAACACAACGCTTCCCTTTATCAAATTACAAGTCTGCTTTTCATGAATATGGAGAAAGAGAAAAAAAATCCCTCTATGGCTTCAAGGTGTAATTATAAAGACATACAACAGAAGGACAGACAATAGTGTTTTAGTAATCTGGCTGTATGAAATATGCATGATATTGTGGTGGTGGATAAAGAGAGGAGGTGTTCTAAGAGGATTTCCCATCTACAGCGACTCAGACAATTGGTGGATAAATTTCTGAACGTTGTTTTATTTGATTCCTCTTGTCTTTTCTGTTTGTTTTTCTTCCTTTCTCTGAAATTGATTAGATTATCGTCCTCTCGCATGCTTCCAGAAATATGCACGAGGTTGTGGGTCCAAACTTTGTACTAAAGTTGCTTTAATATGTCTTGCATGTGATCTATATGACTGAAGATAGATCATTGTTTTCAGGAAAATACCATTTTATTCTGAGTTAATATTTGTCTACCTATCTGCCAGCGCCAAACAGGATAGGTATATATGAATATTCTGAGTTAATATTTGTCTACCTATCTGCCAGCGCCAAACAGGATAGGTATATATGAATATTCTGAGTTAATATTTGTCTACCTATCTGCCAGCGCCAAACAGGAGAGGTATATATGAATATTCTGAGTTAATATTTGTCTACCTATCTGCCAGCGCCAAACAGGAGAGGTATATATGAATATTCTGAGTTAATATTTGTCTACCTATCTGCCAGCGCCAAACAGGAGAGGTATATATGAATATTCTGAGTTAATATTTGTCTACCTATCTGCCAGCGCCAAACAGGAGAGGTATATATGAATATTCTGAGTTAATATTTGTCTACCTATCTGCCAGCGCCAAACAGGATAGGTATATATGAATATTCTGAGTTAATATTTGTCTACCTATCTGCCAGCGCCAAACAGGAGAGGTATATATGAATATTCTGAGTTAATATTTGTCTACCTATCTGCCAGCGCCAAACAGGAGAGGTATATATGAATATTCTGAGTTAATATTTGTCTACCTATCTGCCAGCGCCAAACAGGAGAGGTATATATGAATATTCTGAGTTAATATTTGTCTACCTATCTGCCAGCGCCAAACAGGATAGGTATATATGAATATTCTGAATTAATATTTGTCTACCTATCTGCCAGCGCCAAACAGGAGAGGTATATATGAATATTCTGAGTTAATATTTGTCTACCTATCTGCCAGCGCCAAACAGGAGAGGTATATATGAATATTCTGAGTTAATATTTGTCTACCTATCTGCCAGCGCCAAACAGGAGAGGTATATATGAATATTCTGAGTTAATATTTGTCTACCTATCTGCCAGCGCCAAACAGGATAGGTATATATGAATATTCTGAATTAATATTTGTCTACCTATCTGCCAGCGCCAAACAGGATAGGTATATATGAATATTCTGAGTTAATATTTGTCTACCTATCTGCCAGCGCCAAACAGGAGAGGTATATATGAATATTCTGAATTAATATTCTGAGTTAATATTCTGAATTAATAAACAATGAAATAAATTTAGTGAAATATACCCACATATTCCAGAAATATATACTATATACCAAGGTTAAACACATGGTACAATACTGTTTGGGGTCTACTGTGTAATATACTATATTCCAAGGTTAAACACATGGTACGATACTTTTCTACAGTCCAGTGTATTATATAGAACATATAGTATATTAAGGGTATGTTTGGATTCTACTCTACAGTGCATTATTACATTATAACTAAAAGCCACTCAAAGAGTTTGTTTGGGTTCAATTCTACAATCCGGTGTATTCTGAGAGGTAATTAGGAAGTAAAACCTGTTGAATCAGGTTGTGTCACTATTGACATGACTCCTCCAGTCTGAGGAAAGCCTTTCAAGCTGGTGGCTCTAGAAGAGGACAGTTAACACAGGGACAGACATACATGTTGGGAGTGAAGGATTTTCTGAAGCTAAATGTCCTCAGTCAGTCCTCATGAAGTCAAGGCTTTACTGAAGTTATACATACACAGTCCGACCTCATGAAGTGGAGGCGATCCTGGAGTTATACATACACAGTCAGACCTCATGAAGTGGAGGCGATCCTGGAGTTATACATACACAGTCAGACCTCATGAAGTGGAGGCGTTCCTGAAGTTATACATACATACATATATACTATATATTTTTCTCCCCAATTTAGTGATATCCACTTAGTAGTTACAGTTTGGGCCGATTGCTGCAACTCCCGTACGGACTCAGGAGAGGCGAAGGTCGAGAGCCATGCGTCCTTTGAAACACTACTCTTCCAAGCTGGGCTGCTTCTGGGCACGCTGCTCGCTTAACCCGGAAGCCATTCGCACCAATGTGTCGGAGGAAACAACGTACAACTTGCGACACAAGTCAACGTGCATACGCAAAGCCCACCACAAGGAGTCGCTAGAGCACGACAAGCACTTCCCGCCCGGCCAAGCACTTCCCGCCCGGCCAAACCCCTCCCCTAATCCGGAGAATGCTGGGCCAATTGTACGCAGCAACATGGGTCTCCCAGGCCTAACATCAACACAACGTTGGGCTGCTGTCACAGTACTAACATCAACACAACGTTGGGCTGCTGTCACAGTACTAACATCAACACAACGTTGGGCTGCTGTCACAGTACTAACATCAACACAACGTTGGGCTGCTGTCACAGTACTAACATCAACACAACGTTGGGCTGCTGTCACAGTACTAATGTTAACACAACGTTGGGCTGCTGTCACAGTACTAATGTTAACACAATGTTGGGCTGCTGTCACAGGACTAATGTTAACACAATGTTGGGCTGCTGTCACAGGACTAACATCAACACAACGTTGGGCTGCTGTCACAGTACTAACATCAACACAACGTTGGGCTGCTGTCACAGTACTAATCCTGTTAAAATACACAGATGCCACAACTATCCAGAATGTATTTATATCTATGGAAATAACACTATTATAATTCAGGAATCTTAGAAGGCTCTGGGAAATGTTTCCACAGTCTATGATTTTGCAGATCTTTGCTCTACATATTGAAGTGCAGATTAATTTAATATCATAGAATATGTCTTCTTGAATCCTCACCAAACTGAGCCCTTTAAATGCATTTACATGGGGTTCCCAATCCAGAACTGTCATCCTAACAGATAATGCTTGAGCACCATGAAACTGTTCTGAGACCTGTTCTAAATATGTCTTGTGCTGTTTGTGGATATTAGGTTATTTAGTAAACAGCGTACTACTTCTACCATGAATAATCCTCTGGCTTTACGGAGGTCCAAACCACCCGTAGAGCCACTAGAAGAAGACTGATCATCTCAAGACAGAAATATTTCACTGGTTTGGATGAAACACACAGTATTCACATTTATGTTCAACAAGAAAAAACATGCTAATGTAAACTTGTCACCGGAGCACTTTGTTGGCAAATCCTAAAATAACCCATTTTATCAATGATCATGAATGGTAGAAATCAAATCAAATAAACTGTTATTGGTCACATACACATGTTTAGCAGATGTTATCACGAGTGCAGCGAAAAACGCTTGTGTTTCTAGCTCCAACAGTACAGTGACAGTGTTCCACTGAATGATTTCTCCAATAGAGTCACTATTCTATTCTCCTTCACAGTCAGTCTACTGTAGAGGCTATAACGGTACAGTGTTAATCCACCCAGTCTGCTCTCTGAAGGTCAAGGTCACTAGGGGTCACCTCTACTGTCCTGTCTCAGCTGGAGCAGTCATGGAGAACCAGCCAAGACGTCCCCATGTTGTTACTGCCTGGCGCTCCCTGTCCCCCTCCTCTGTTCCCTGCCTGCTGGAGGAGGCTCTGTGTCCCCTGCTAGACAATGGAATGACATGCTGAAGGTGGCTCTGCATCTGGCAGCATATCTAACCAGGCCTGCCACATCACAGCAACGTGCTCCACTGCCAGACTGCTGGCTAATTAAGGAGATGTTGGATGACCATCAGTGGTGTCTGTCCGTGGGCCAGGTATAGCTGTGCCCTGCTCCCCCCAACCTCTCCTGTGCCCCCTGCTGCTTCCTCCTCCCCCATCCTCCCCCACTGGCATAACGCAATTTCACGCAGCTAGCCCCCCCCAGTTTTAAAGTACATTTCCTGTCATTCTAAACATTTATTGCATGGCTTATGACGTGTTCGTATGCTATCTGGGTGGTCCAAAACATTTTTGAGGGAGGGGGGGGGGCTCTGCGGGGGTGTATGCTGCGCCAGTGTCCTCACCCTCCTCCCCCTTTCTCCCATAGTCTTCCCTTGGAAGAGGAATGACCAGTGAACTCTTCAGGGACCTCATAATGCCACAGATTTTTTTCCCCAAACAAAAGATATTCCTGCTGGATTTATTCAAACAATTGTAAATGATCTTGGTGTTGGATGGAAATTCAGGCTTCCTGTCTGTACCTATTAAAGGATCAGTAATCATATAAACACTAGAATATGTATTTAACAGTCGCTAGCAGCTGAATGCAACAACTAACGGTCATATAATATGTTTGGAAGGCTATTTAATATCCATGTCCACTAGTGGTGCAAAAACAATGATTAAATGTTGATAATGACATGATGAGGTCCAGCAAGGAGGACGACAAATGGATGCAGCTAGAAACCTGCTCATGGCTGAATAAGGATTCTCATTACCTTTTCAGTCAGCAACTTGACTTGTTATTCATTGTATTGAAAAGGGGGATGCTTTACCCGGTTTTCTAGAGAGAATATTCAACTGTATTTCTGTGATGTCTGTTTATGGCAGCCAGTTTAACAGGGTCAAATAGGCCCAGTTTAACAGGGTCAAATAGGCCCAGTTTAACAGGGTCAAATAGGCCCAGTTTAAAAAGGTCAAATAGGCCCAGTTTGACAGGGTCAAATAGGCCCAATTTGACAGGGTCAAATAGGCCCAGTTTGACAGGGTCAAATAGGCCCAATTTGACAGGGTCAAATAGGCCCAGTTTGACAGGGTCAAATAGGCCCAGTTTAACAGGGTCAAATAGGCCCAGTTTGACAGGGTCAAATAGGCCCAGTTTAACAGGGTCAAATAGGCCCAGTTTAACAGGGTCAAATAGGCCGAATTTGACAGGGTCAAATAGGCCCAGTTTAACAGGGTCAAATAGGCCCAGTTTAACAGGGTCAAATAGGCCCAGTTTGACAGGGTGAAATAGGCTCAGTTTGACAGGGTGAAATAGGCCCAGTTTAACAGGGTCAAATAGGCCCAGTTTAACAGGGTCAAATAGGCCCAGTTTAAAAAGGTCAAATAGGCCCAGTTTGACAGGGTCAAATAGGCCCAATTTGACAGGGTCAAATAGGCCCAGTTTGACACGGTCAAATAGGCCCAATTTGACAGGGTCAAATAGGCCCAGTTTGACAGGGTCAAATAGGCCCAGTTTAACAGGGTCAAATAGGCCCAGTTTGACAGGGTCAAATAGGCCCAGTTTAACAGGGTCAAATAGGCCCAGTTTGACAGGGTCAAATAGGCCCAGTTTAACAGGGTCAAATAGGCCCAGTTTAACAGGGTCAAATAGGCCGAATTTGACAGGGTCAAATAGGCCCAGTTTAACAGGGTCAAATAGGCCCAGTTTAACAGGGTCAAATAGGCCCAGTTTGACAGGGTGAAATAGGCTCAGTTTGACAGGGTGAAATAGGCCCAGTATAACAGGGTCAAATAAGCCCAGTTTAACAGGGTCAAATAGACCCAGTTTGACAGGGTGAAATAGGCCCAGTTTAACAGGGTCAAATAGGCCCAGTTTGACAGGGTGAAATAGGCCCAGTTTAACAGGGTCAAATAGGCCCAGTTTAACAGGAACAAGACATGGAGAATAATACTGATGGGAGGAGAGAGGAGGGAACAAGACATGGAGAATAATACTGATGAGAGGAAAGAGGAGGGAACAAGACATGGAGAATAATACTGATGGGAGGAGAGAGGAGGGAACAAGACATGGAGAATAATACTGATGGGAGGAGAGAGGAGGGAACAAGACATGGAGAATAATACTGATGGGAGGAAAGAGGGAACAAGACATGGAGAATAATACTGCTGTTGCTAATAAGATGGCCTTCATGCTAGCTAACATCAACCTCTAAAACTAGCCTCTAAAACCAGCCTGTAAGTAAACCAGCCTGTAACTAAACCAGCCTGTATCTAAACCAAGCTGCAACTAAACTAGCCTCTATAACCAGCCTGCAAATAAACTAGCCTCTATAACCAGCCTGCAACTGAACTAGTATATATAACCAGCCTGCAACTGAACTAGCATCTATAACCAGCCTGCAACTGAACTAGCCTTTGTAACCAGCCTGCAACTGAACTAGCCTCTATAACCAGCCTGCAACTGAACTAGCCTCTATAACCAGCCTGCAACTGAACTAGCCTCTATAACCAGCCTCTATCACTGAACCAGGCTGTTACACTGAAGCTGTCTCTAAAACCAGCCTGTAACATAACCAGCCTGTAACCCACAGTGATTAGGTTGTGAGAAGCGCTGCCTCCCCTCCCCAGCTGAATCCTGTCTAGTTATGTGACACTAATGATACTTCAGTCATTGCAGCTTTCAAGCAGAGCCCTTCCACAGCTACACACAGCTGACATTTCCTGACATTTTCCCAACTAATTACAGTACAAATAATTAAGCATGTTCCTGGATGTAAAAAAAAATAATGTATTGGAAGGCCGTCTGTCAGAGCAGGTGATTGATGACACTAGAGGAGACGTTATCTGATGGCTGCTGGTGCCTCCAGCTACACAGGAAGCAGGTTTATTAGAAGGAACAATACACATTCACAGGCATCTCATACAGTTATGCTCCCAGGCAATATCCGTGTCAAGGTGAATGTGACAATGAAAGCAAAATATTAGCATTTTGTGGAGCGGGCCTAGTGTGGGGCTGAGGAGCGCGGCTGAAGGGGGACCAGAGAGAGATGACAGGCCTAATTACTAAAGCTCACAGGCCAAGACAGCTGTTTCTCCTGTCCCCAACAAGCCTGTCATACAGGTAGCTAACCACACAGGGCCAATATGAGCCTGTACACCAAGCATACCACTGTCTGTCTAACAGTAATGACCAATGCTAATGTTGCTGCCACGTCAGGGGAAACCGTGTCACAGTGCACTTCCTGCAAGCCACTCCACATTTTACGTAGTTATTGTGTGTTATAGAATTAAAACCTGCCTGACACCTTCCTACCTGTATGACCCACAGCAAATATCTTGACGGAGACAAATTGTATGTTACTATAGAAACAGATTATTTGAAATAAAACAACGGTTGTAGAAGATTTCTCATTGTTTTGTGAATTTGTTTTGAATTGTATATTATTTACTGAAATGCTCAAAATTAAATGTGTTTAAATTATTTTCCTGGAAATATTTTTTTAGGTGGTGCCTCATTGACAATTCAATAATAGATGAAAATTATGTTGTCAAATTGTTTTTGAAATAAAATAAAAATATACATTTTCATACATTCCATTTTATTACAAATACACCTGGTTAATGCAACATCTACGAGCCTGATGATGAAACAAAAGCAGTAATTAATTTAGATGTTTCTTAATAAATCAACCCTGAAGAAAAGGAATCAGAGTTGAGGTCATAGGAGACAGATTGTCAAAATGGTTTAATGGTAAATATCACTTAACTATATTCCATGACAAGTGTTCTGATCTTCACTGTATATCATGCCACTTGTGTTGAACTCAGCAACAATAAACAACGCCCAAACCTTTAAGATACCAGATAGCAATATGCTCTGTGCTTTACTCTGTGCTTTGGGAATCCAAATGAACTGGCTCCTTCAGGGAAGGTTTGTACTGACTCTGGAGAGGCTGATCCATGTGGGTTTGGAGAAATCTACAAGGGGTCAAAGGTGGAGTGTGAGTCCCAGTATGTCTGCTATGGGAAGAGGTGGTACAGTGGAGGCATGGAGGCACTATGAGATTCACTATGAACAGATTCACTATGAGTTTCACTATGAACAGCCTCACTATGAACAGCCTCACTATGAGATTCACTATGAACAGCCTCACTATGAACAGATTCACTATGAGATTCACTATGAACAGCCTCACAATGAACAGATTCACTATGAGATTCACTATGAAAAGCCTCACTATGAACAGCTTTAATACGAACAGCCTCACTATGAACAGCCTCACTATGAACAGCTTCACTAGGAGATTCACTATGAACAGCTTCAATATGAACAGCTTTAATATGAACAGCTTCAATATGAACAGCTTTAATATGAACAGCTTCAATATGAACAGCTTCACGATGAACAGCTTCAATATGAACAGCTTCAATATGAACAGCTTCAATATGAACAGCTTTAATATGAACAGCTTTAATATAAACAGCTTCAATATGAACCGCTTTAATATGAACAGCTTCAATATGAACAGCTTCAATATGAACAGCTTTAATATGAACAGCTTCAATATGAACAGCTTTAATATGAACAGCTTCAATATGAACAGCTTCACTATGAACAGCTTCAATATGAACAGCTTCAATATGAACAGCTTCAACATGAGCAGCTTCAACATGAACAGCTTTAATATGAACAGCTTTAATATGAACAGCTGCACTAGGAGATTCACTATGTACAGCTTTAATATGAACAGCTTCATTATGAACAGCTTCAAAATGAACAGCTTTAATATGAACAGCTTCAATATGAACAGCTTCAATATGAACAGCTTCAATATGAACAGCTTCAATATGAACAGCTTCAATATGAACAGCTTCAATATGAACAGCTTTAATATGAACAGCCTCACTATGAACAGCTTCATTATGAACAGCTTTAATATGAACAGCTTCAATATGAACAGCTTCAATATGAACAGCTTCAATATGAACAGCTTTAATACGAACAGCCTCACTATGAACAGCTTCAATATGAACAGCCTCACTATGATCAGCCTCACTATGAACAGCTTTAATATGAACAGATTTAATATGAACAGCTTTACTATGAAGATGTTCACTATGAACAGCTTCAATATGAACAGCTTTAATATGAACAGCTTCATTATGAACAGCTTCAATATGAACAGCTTCAATATGAACAGCTTTAATATGAACAGCTTCACTATGAACAGCTTTAATATGAACAGCTTCAATATGAACAGCTTCATTATGAACAGCTTCATTATGAACAGCTTCAATATGAACAGCTTCACTATGAACAGCTTCACTAGGAACAGCTTTTATATGAACAGCTTCAATATGAACAGCTTCAATATGAACAGCTTTAATATGAACAGCTTCAATATGAACAGCTTCACTATGAACAGCTTCAATATGAACAGCTTCAATATGAACAGCTTCACTATGAACAGCTTCACTATGAACAGCTTTAAGATGAACAGCTTCAATATGAACAGCTTCAATATGAACAGCTTTAATATGAACAGCTTTAATATGAACAGCTTCACTAGGAGATTCACTATGTACAGCTTTAATATGAACAGCTTCATTATGAACAGCTTCAAAATGAACAGATTTAATATGAACAGCTTCAATATGAACAGCTTCACTATGAACAGCTTCAATATGAACAGCTTCAATATGAACAGCTTCAATGTGAACAGCTTCAATATGAACAGCTTTAATATGAACAGCCTCACTATGAACAGCTTCATAATGAACAGCTTTAATATGAACAGCTTCAATATGAACAGCTTCAATATGAACAGCTTCAATATGAACAGCTTTAATATGAACAGCCTCACTATGAACAGCTTCAATATGAACAGCCTCACTATGATCAGCCTCACTATGAACAGCTTTAATAAGAACAGCTTTAATATGAACAGCTTTACTATGAAGATGTTCACTATGAACAGCTTCAATATGAACAGCTTCACTATGAACAGCTTCATTATGAACAGCTTTAATATGAACAGCTTCAATATGAACAGCTTCATTATGAACAGCTTCATTATGAACAGCTTCAATATGAACAGCTTCACTATGAACAGCTTCACTATGAACAGCTTTAATATGAACAGCTTCAATATGAACAGCTTCAATATGAACAGCTTTAATATGAACAGCTTCAATATGAACAGCTTCACTATGAACAGCTTCAATATGAACAGCTTCAATATGAACAGCTTCACTATGAACAGCTTCACTATGAACAGCTTTAATATGAACAGCTTCAATATGAACAGCTTCAATATGAACAGCTTCAATATGAACAGCTTTACTTTGAACAGACTCACTATGAACAGCTTTAATATGAACAGCTTTAATATGAACATGTTCACTATGAACAGCTTCACTATGAATAGACTCACTATGAACAGCTTTAATATGAACAGCTTTAATATGAAGATGTTCACTATGAACAGCAGCTACACTATACGCAGCTTATATTTTAGGACCACTCTTGTTTTCGCTATGTGTTTTACCTCTTGGTGATGTCATTCAGAAACATAATGTTAACTTTCACTGCTAAGTGGAAGATATACAGCTGTACATTATGATGAAACATGGTGAAGCCCCAACATTGCCCTCCCTGGAAGCCTGTGTTTCAGACGTAAGGAAGTGGATGGCTGCAAACGTTTTACTTTTCAACTCGGACACAACAGAGATGCTAGTTCTAGGTCTCAAGCAACAAAGACACCTTCTGTTGAATCTGACAAGTCATCTTGATGGTTGTACAGTTGTTCCAAATAAAACTGTGAAGGACCCCAGCGTTACTCTGGACCCTGGTATCTCTTTTGACGAACATATGAAGACTATTTAAAGGGCAGCTTTTTCCATCTACGTAACATTGCAAAAATCTGAAACTTTCTGTCCAAAAATGTTTCAGAAAATTTAATCTACGCTTTTCTACTTCCAGATCAGACGACTCTAATGCTCTACTCTTCGGCTCCCCGGATGAAGCACAAAATAAACTTCAGTTAGTGCTACATAGGCTGGGATCCACACTATGCAGCTGTTATTCTATTGGCTGGGATCCACACTATGCAGCTGTTATTCTATTGGCTGGGATCCACACTATGCAGCTGTTATTCTATTGGCTGGGATCCACACTATGCAGCTGTTATTCTATTGGCTGGGATCCACACTATGCAGCTGTTATTCTATAGGCTGGGATCCACACTATGCAGCTGTTATTCTATTGGCTGGGATCCACACTATGCAGCTGTTATTCTATTGGCTGGGATCCACACTATGCAGCTGTTATTCTATAGGCTGGGATCCACAATATGCAGCTGTTATTCTATTGGCTGGGATCCACACTATGCAGCTGTTATTCTATTGGCTGGGATCCACACTATGCAGCTGTTATTCTATTGGCTGGGATCCACACTGTTATTCTATTGGCTGGGATCCACACTATGCAGCTGTTATTCTATTGGCTGGGATCCACACTGTTATTCTATTGGCTGGGATCCACACTATGCAGCTGTTATTCTATTGGCTGGGATCCACACTATGCAGCTGTTATTCTATTGGCTGGGATCCACACTGTGCAGCTGTTATTCTATTGGCTGGGATCCACACTGTTATTCTATTGGCTGGGATCCACACTGTTATTCTATAGGCTGGGATCCACACTGTTATTCTATTGGCTGGGATCCACACTATGCAGCTGTTATTCTATTGGCTGGGATCCACACTATGCAGCTGTTATTCTATAGGCTGGGATCCACACTATGCAGCTGTTATTCTATTGGCTGGGATCCACACTATGCATCTGTTATTCTATAGGCTGGGATCCACACTGTGCAGCTGTTATTCTATAGGCTGGGATCCACACTGTTATTCTACAGGCTGGGATCCACACTATGCAGCTGTTATTCTATAGGCTGGGATCCACACTATGCAGCTGTTATTCTATAGGCTGGGATCCACAATATGCAGCTGTTATTCTATAGGCTGGGATCCACACTACACAGCTGTTATTCTATAGGCTGGGATCCACACTGTTATTCTATAGGCTGGGATCCACACTATGCAGCTGTTATTCTATATGCTGGGATCCACACTGTGCAGCTGTTATTCTATAGGCTGGGATCCACACTGTTATTCTATAGGCTGGGATCCACACTATGCAGCTGTTATTCTATAGGCTGGGATCCACACTATGCAGCTGTTATTCTATAGGCTGGGATCCTCACTGTTATTCTATAGGCTGGGATCCCCACTGTTATTCTATAAGCTGGGATCCACACTATGCAGCTGTTATTCTATTGGCTGGGATCCACACTGTTATTCTATAGGCTGGGATCCACACTGTTATTCTATATGCTGGGATCCACACTGTTATTCTATAGGCTGGGATCCACACTGCAGCTGTTATTCTATTGGCTGGGATCCACACTGTTATTCTATAGGCTGGGATCCACACTGTTATTCTATAGGCAGGGATCCACACTATGCAGCAGTTATTCTATTGGCTGGGATCCACACTGTGCAGCTGTTATTCTATTGGCTGGCATCCACACTACGCAACTGTTATTCTATTGGCTGGGATCCACACTATGCAGCTGTTATTCTATTGGCTGGGATCCACACTGTGCAGCTGTTATTCTATAGGCTGGGATCCACACTGTTTTTCTATAGGCTGGGATCCACACTATGCAGCTGTTATTCTATTGGCTGGGATCCACACTGTTATTATATAGGCTGGGATCCACACTATGCAGCTGTTATTCTATTGGCTGGGATCCACACTATGCAGCTGTTATTCTTTTGGCTGGGATCCTCACTGTTATTCTATAGGCTGGGATCCACACTGTTATTCTATAGGCTGGGATCCACACTGTTATTCTATAGGCTGGGATCCCCACTGTTATTCTATAAGCTGGGATCCACACTATGCAGCTGTTATTCTATTGGCTGGGATCCACACTGTTATTCTATAGGCTGGGATCCACACTATGCAGCTGTTATTCTAATGGCTGGGATCCACAGTGTTAGTCTATAGGCTGGGATCCCCACTGTTATTCTATAAGCTGGGATCCACACTATGCAGCTGTTATTCTATTGGCTGGGATCCACACTGTTATTCTATAGGCTGGGATCCACACTATGCAGCTGTTATTCTATTGGCTGGGATCCACACTATGCAGCTGTTATTCTATTGGCTGGGATCCACACTATGCAGCTGTTATTCTATTGGCTGGGATCCACACTATGCAGCTGTTATTCTATTGGCTGGGATCCACACTATGCAGCTGTTATTCTATAGGCTGGGATCCACACTATGCAGCTGTTATTCTATAGGCTGGGATCCACACTATGCAGCTGTTATTCTATAGGCTGGGATCCACAATATGCAGCTGTTATTCTATTGGCTGGGATCCACACTATGCAGCTGTTATTCTATAGGCTGGGATCCACACTACACAGCTGTTATTCTATAGGCTGGGATCCACACTGTTATTCTATAGGCTGGGATCCACACTATGCAGCTGTTATTCTATAGGCTGGGATCCACACTATGCAGCTGTTATTCTATAGGCTGGGATCCACACTGTGCAGCTGTTATTCTATTGGCTGGGATCCACACTATGCAGCTGTTATTCTATTGGCTGGGATCCACACTATGCAGCTGTTATTCTATTGGCTGGGATCCACGCTGTGCAGCTGTTATTCTATTGGCTGGGATCCACACTGTTATTCTATAGGCTGGGATCCACACTGTTATTCTATAGGCTGGGATCCACACTATGCAGCTGTTATTCTATTGGCTGGGATCCACACTGTTATTCTATAGGCTGGGATCCACACTATGCAGCAGTTATTCTATTGGCTGGGATCCACACTGTGCAGCTGTTATTCTATTGGCTGGGATCCACACTACGCAACTGTTATTCTATTGGCTGGGATCCACACTATGCAGCTGTTATTCTATTGGCTGGGATCCACACTGTGCAGCTGTTATTCTATAGGCTGGGATCCACACTGTTTTTCTATAGGCTGGGATCCACACTATGCAGCTGTTATTCTATTGGCTGGGATCCACACTGTTATTATATAGGCTGGGATCCACACTATGCAGCTGTTATTCTATTGGCTGGGATCCACACTATGCAGCTGTTATTCTATTGGCTGGGATCCTCACTGTTATTCTATAGGCTGGGATCCACAATGTTATTCTATAGGCTGGGATCCACACTGTTATTCTATAGGCTGGGATCCCCACTGTTATTCTATAAGCTGGGATCCACACTATGCAGCTGTTATTCTATTGGCTGGGATCCACACTGTTATTCTATAGGCTGGGATCCACACTATGCAGCTGTTATTCTAATGGCTGGGATCCACAGTGTTATTCTATAAGCTGGGATCCACACTATGCAGCTGTTATTCTATAGGCTGGGATCCACACTATGCAGCTGTTATTCTATTGGCTGGGATCCACACTGTTATTCTATAGGCTGGGATCCACACTATGCAGCTGTTATTCTATTGGCTGGGATCCACACTGTTATTCTATAGGCTGGGATCCACACTATGCAGCTGTTATTCTATAGGCTGGGATCCACACTATGCAGCTGTTATTCTATTGGCTGGGATCCACACTGTTATTCTATTGGCTGGGATCCACACTATGCAGCTGTTATTCTATTGGCTGGGATCCACACTGTTATTCTATTGGCTGGGATCCACACTATGCAGCTGTTATTCTATTGGCTGGGATCCACACTATGCAGCTGTTATTCTATTGGCTGGGATCCACACTGTGCAGCTGTTATTCTATTGGCTGGGATCCACACTGTTATTCTATTGGCTGGGATCCACACTGTTATTCTATAGGCTGGGATCCACACTGTTATTCTATTGGCTGGGATCCACACTGTTATTCTATAGGCTGGGATCCACACTATGCAGCTGTTATTCTATTGGCTGGGATCCACACTGTTATTCTATAGGCTGGGATCCACACTATGCAGCTGTTATTCTATTGGCTGGGATCCACACTGTTATTCTATAGGCTGGGATCCACACTATGCAGCAGTTATTCTATTGGCTGGGATCCACACTGTGCAGCTGTTATTCTATTGGCTGGGATCCACACTACGCAACTGTTATTCTATTGGCTGGGATCCACACTATGCAGCTGTTATTCTATTGGCTGGGATCCACACTGTGCAGCTGTTATTCTATAGGCTGGGATCCACACTGTTTTTCTATAGGCTGGGATCCACACTATGCAGCTGTTATTCTATTGGCTGGGATCCACACTATGCAGCTGTTATTCTATTGGCTGGGATCCACACTATGCAGCTGTTATTCTATTGGCTGGGATCCTCACTATGCAGCTGTTATTCTATTGGCTGGGATCCACACAATTATTCTATAGGCTGGGATCCACACTATGCAGCTGTTATTCTAATGGCTGGGATCCACAGTGTTATTCTATAAGCTGGGATCCACACTATGCAGCTGTTATTCTATAGGCTGGGATCCACACTATGCAGCTGTTATTCTATTGGCTGGGATCCACACTGTTATTCTATAGGCTGGGATCCACACTATGCAGCTGTTATTCTATTGGCTGGGATCCACACTGTTATTATATAGGCTGGGATCCACACTATGCAGCTGTTATTCTATAAGCTGGGATCCTCACTGTTATTCTATAGGCTGGGATCCACACTATGCAGCTGTTATTCTATTGGCTGGGATCCACACTGTTATTCTATAGGCTGGGATCCACACTATGCAGCTGTTATTCTATAGGCTGGGATCCACACTATGCAGCTGTTATTCTATTGGCTGGGATCCACACTATGCAGCTGTTATTCTATAGGCTGGGATCCACACTATGCAGCTGTTATTCTATTGGCTGGGATCCACACTATGCAGCTGTTATTCTATTGGCTGGGATCCTCACTGTTATTCTATTGGCTGGGATCCACACTATACGGCTGTTATTCTATAGGCTGGGATCCACACTATGCAGCTGTTATTCTATTGGCTGGGATCCACACTATGCAGCTGTTATTCTATTGGCTGGGATCCTCACTGTTATTCTATTGGCTGGGATCCACACTATGCAGCTGTTATTCTATTGGCTGGGATCCACACTGTTATTCTATAGGCTGGGATCCACACTGTTATTCTATAGGCTGGGATCCACACTATGCAGCTGTTGCAAGAGCACGTTTTTCACTGGCTGTCTACTGGTTTCAAAAACAATGCTTCATAGGCAGCTTAAACTTCTTGAATTCAACCATTATTGGGTACAAATACACATTTAGATTTGTGAACAGCCATCCACAACAACCACAATAAATACAACCACAAACAGCTAAATGAGAGAGCAGCGGAGTGATTCACATCAACGCCCTACGTAGATACCAATAATAAGTGATATCCGTATCGCCGTAGACTACACCACTGCTGTCATCCTGACCTCATCCTTAAATAGCTTGGATTGTAGCCCACAAAAGCCCATTCCTGTTCTTTTCCCGTGATGCATCAAACCCATTTGGTAGGTCGTCATAGTGGTCTCTGATTGGTGGTCAGACTCACTCAGGTGGAACAAACGTAAACTGATGATTTGAATGTCATTGAGAAAACAAAGAAGTGTCAGAAAAATTGTTTTCCTCCCAAACATCCTTTCTGAATTTAAAGGTAATCCTCAAAGTAATCATCTAGTTTAAAAATATATAGATCTATAATCAGATTACAATATTTTTGGTTGTAACGTAGCGGATTACAGTTACCCTTTTTTTGTAATGGAATGTACATGTAATCCGGTACTCCCCAACCCCGCCCAGGGACCACTGGGGTATCGCTCATACATGTCCCCTACAAGACAGGAAGACCATACAGATAATTACAGTATCCATGACAATGAGGATAAACCGCCCTTTGGATGCCCATGATAATGACTAATGATAATGACTGATGAAAATGAGTGATGTGTAACGTTGTGGCCACTGAGTCACGTTGAGGTAGGGTAACAGAACAGAACAGAGTAGAGCCTTGGAGCCCTGGAGCGCTGTGTTTAACCTGCCCACCAATCCCAATCAGTGGCATTACCCCTCTCCCTCCCAGTTGATCTAGCAGGTCTTCCCGAGAAGTGACAGTGATCTGGTATTGTACGGCAGCCAGGCAGCAGCTCCCTGCTCTCCGAAACAGCACCAGCTAATGGGAGGAGATGCAGAGACTTGGAGGGCTGACAGTAAATCATATTACATTCCTAATAAGCATTAACTGGAGAACTGGGTCAGGCCTGTATTATCTTAATTGATTTTTCTAAGGAAACTGACAGTAAAATGTCAATGCTTGAATATTTCTTCATGCATCATTAAAACAAGATTGGGTTTTAACAAAAGGAGACTCCTGTGCTTAATTGATTCTTGCTCGGGCCTGCCTGCTAGTAAGTGTATTACATCAACATATAGACAGGATATTAAAACAACACCATTCTGCTAGACAGTTACAATTAAAAGCTGCTGCCCACTGATTTGTGTCTGCTGGAGCAGAGTGGCTGGTCTGGAGTCAGTCAGCCCAATCAATAGCCCTGCTGTGGACCTGCAAGGAATACAGGGACTGATAGACTGGACACTGTAGAGGGACTGATGGACTGGACACTGTAGAGGAACTGATAGACTGGACACTGTAGAGGAACTCATAGAATGGACACTGAAGGGGGACTGATAGACTGGACACTGTAGAGGGACTGATAGACTGGACACTGTAGAGGGACTGATAGACTGGACACTGTAGAGGAACTGATAGACTGGACACAGCAGAGGGACTGATAGACTGGACACTGTAGAGGGACTGATAGACTGGACACTGTAGAGGAACTGATAGACTGGACACAGCAGAGGGACTGATAGACTGGACACTGTAGAGGGACTGATAGACTGGACACTGTAGAGGAACTGAGAAACTGGACACTAGAGGAACTGATAGACTGGACACTGTAGAGGGACTGATAGACTGGACACTATAGAGGGACTGATAGATTGGAGCAGAACACTGTAGAGGGACTGATATATTGGAGCAGAACACTCTAGAGGGACTAATATATTGGAGCAGAACACTGTAGAGGGACTGATATATTGGAGCAGAACACTATAGAGGGACTGATAGACTAGACACTATAGAGGGACTGATATATTGGAGCAGAACACTGTAGAGGGACTGATAGACTAGACACTATAGAGGGACTAATATATTGGAGCAGAACACTGTAGAGGGACTGATAGATTGGAGCAGAACACTGTAGAGGGACTGATATATTGGAGCAGAACACTGTAGAGGGACTGATATATTGGAGTAGAACACTGTAGAGGGACTGATAGACTAGACACTATAGAGGGAATGATATATTGGAGCAGAACACTGTAGAGGGACTGATAGATTGGAGCAGAACACTGTAGAGGGACTGATGTATTGGAGCAGAACACTGTAGAGGGACTGATATATTGGAGCAGAACACTGTAGAGGGACTGATAGATTGGAGCAGAACACTGTAGAGGTACTGATAGACTAGACACTATAGAGGGACTGATATATTGGAGCAGAACACAGTAGAGTTACACATACAGCTGTTCCTTCCTGCAGACTGACAGACAGTACATTCTGGAACATAGCTCATCTCCTAAGACTGATGTTTTCTTGGGTCTCCTTGTCATGTCAATCTTAGCTGAGTGAAGTGGATAGCAGTGCTGACTGGGCTCAACCCTGCAGTGCGGACTTGGCCATAAACAATATTTGTCAAACTCATTCAACGTAGGGCCGAATGTCTGTGGGTTTTTGCTCTTTGCTTGTACTTGATTGATGAATTGAGATCACTAATTAATTAGTAAGGAACTCCCCTCACCTGGTTGTCTAGGTCTTGATTGAAAGGAAAAAAGAAAAACCAGCTGACACTAGTCCCTTATTGGAATGCGTTTGACAGTCCTGATCCAAATCCTCCAGGTAGGAACTAGCTTAACAAACAGTCCTGTGGTATTGATTATCCTCAGGTAGTAAATACTCAGTAGAGTATTTAGCTGTTAGAACTACTCATAGCAATAGGGCACCGTTCATGCCCATTGATTCATCGTTGAATCTTAACTCTCATCTTGGTGAAATAGTATCTGACATCTGTGAAAACACATCAGGATATATGGTGTTAATGTTATAGACAGATCAGTTCCTATCTGATATACAGTATGTGAAACCACATCAGGATATCTGGTCTTAATGTTACAGACAGATCAGTTCCTATCTGATATACAGTATGTGAAAACACATCAGAATACCTGGTGTTAATGTTACAGACAGATAAACAATATAGAATACATCACGTCAGTTAGTTAGATAGGTTAGACCCTGACCCTCATTTAGTTAGACCTTAGTTAGGTAAGACCTTAAACTTATTTAGCTAGACCTTAGTTAGATAAGACCCTAACCCTCATTTAGCTAGACCTTAGTTAGGTAAGATCCTAACCCTCATTTAGCTAGACCTTAGTTAGGTAAGACCCTAACCCTTAATTAGCTAGTTAGTTAGGTAAGACCCTAACCCTCATTTAGTTAGTTAGGTAAGACCCTAACCCTCATTTAGTTAGTTAGGTAAGACCCTAACCCTCATTTACTTAGACCTTAGTTAGGTAAGACCCTAACCCTCATTTAGTTAGTTAGTTAGGTAAGACCCTAACCCTCATTTACTTAGACCTTAGTTAGGTAAGACTCTAACCCTCATTTAGTTAGTTAGTTAGGTAAGACCCTAACCCTCGTTTAGTTAGTTAGTTAGGTAAGACCCTAACCCTCATTTAGTTAGTTAGTTAGTTAGTTAGTTAGGTAAGACCCTAACCCTCATTTAGCTAGATCTTAGTTAGGTAAGACCCTAACCCTCATTTAGTTAGTTAGGTAAGACCCTGATCCTCATTTAGTTAGTTAGGTAAGACCCTAACCCTCATTTAGAATGTTAGTTAGGTAAGACCCTAACCCTCATTTAGTTAGTTAGGTAAGACCCTAACCCTCATTTATTTAGTTAGTTAGGTAAGACCCTGATCCTCATTTAGTTAGTTAGGTAAGACCCTAACCCTCATTTACTTAGTTAGTTAGTTAGGTAAGATCCTAACCCTCATTTACTTAGACCTTAGTTGGGTAAGACCCTAACCCTCATTTAGTTAGTTAGTTAGGTAAGACCCTAAACCTCATATAGCTAGACCTTAGTTAGGTAAGACCCTAAACCTCATTTAGTTAGTTAGGTAGGAACCTAACCCTCATTTAGTTAGTTAGGCAAGACCCTAACCCTTATTTAATTAGTTAGTTAGGTAAGACTCTAACCCTCATTTAGTTAGTTAGTTAGTTAGTTAGGTAAGACCCTAACCCTCATTTAGCTAGACCTTAGTTAGGTAAGACCCTAAACCTAATTTAGTTAGTTAGTTAGGTAAGACCCTAAACCTAATTTAGTTAGTTAGTTAGTTAGGTAAGACCCTAACCCTCATTTTTCTAGACCTTAGTTAGGTAAGACCCTAACCCTCATTTAGAATGTTAGTTAGTTAAGACCCTAACCCTCATTTAGTTAGTTAGGTAAGACCCTAACCCTCATTTAGTTAGTTAGGCAAGACCCTAACCCTCATTTAGCTAGACCTTAGTTAGGTAAGACCCTAACCCTCATTTAGTTAGTTAGTTAGGTAAGACCCTAACCCTCATTTAGTTAGTTAGTTAGTTAGGTAAGACCCTATCCCTCATTTAGCTAGACCTTATTTAGGTAAGACCCTAACCCTCATTTAGCTAGACCTTAGTTAGGTAAGAACCTAACCCTCATTTAGCTAGACCTTAGTTAGGTAAGATCCTAACCCTCATTTAGCTAGACCTTAGTTAGGTAAGACCCTAACCCTTATTTAGTTAGTTAGTTAGGTAAGACCCTAACCCTCATTTAGTTAGTTAGGTAAGACCCTAACCCTCATTTACTTAGACCTTAGTTAGGTAAGACCCTAACCCTCATTTAGTTAGTTAGTTAGGTAAGACCCTAACCCTCATTTACTTAGACCTTAGTTAGGTAAGACTCTAACCCTCATTTAGTTAGTTAGTTAGTTAGGTAAGACCCTAACCCTCGTTTAGTTAGTTAGTTAGGTAAGACCCTAACCCTCATTTAGTTAGTTAGTTAGTTAGTTAGGTAAGACCCTAACCCTCATTTAGCTAGATCTTAGTTAGGTAAGACCCTAACCCTCATTTAGTTAGTTAGGTAAGACCCTGATCATCATTTAGTTAGTTAGGTAAGACCCTAAACCTCATTTAGAATGTTAGTTAGGTAAGACCCTAACCCTCATTTAGTTAGTTAGGTAAGACCCTAACCCTCATTTATTTAGTTAGTTAGGTAAGACCCTGATCCTCATTTAGTTAGTTAGGTAAGACCCTAACCCTCATTTAGTTAGTTAGGTAAGACCCTAACCCTCATTTACTTAGTTAGTTAGTTAGTTAGGTAAGACCCTAACCCTCATTTACTTAGACCTTAGTTGGGTAAGACCCTAACCCTCATTTAGTTCGTTAGTTAGGTAAGACCCTAAACCTCATTTAGTTAGTTAGGTAGGAACCTAACCCTCATTTAGTTAGTTAGGCAAGACCCTAACCCTTATTTAATTAGTTAGTTAGGTAAGACTCTAACCCTCATTTAGTTAGTTAGTTAGTTAGTTAGTTAGGTAAGACCCTAACCCTCATTTAGCTAGACCTTAGTTAGGTAAGACCCTAAACCTCATTTAGTTAGTTAGTTAGGTAAGACCCTAAACCTAATTTAGTTAGTTAGTTAGTTAGGTAAGACCCTAACCCTCATTTTTCTAGACCTTAGTTAGGTAAGACCCTAACCCTCATTTAGAATGTTAGTTAGTTAAGACCCTAACCCTCATTTAGTTAGTTAGGTAAGACCCTGACCCTCATTTAGTTAGTTAGGCAAGACCCTAACCCTCATTTAGCTAGACCTTAGTTAGGTAAGACCCTAACCCTCATTTAGTTAGTTAGTTAGTTAGGTAAGACCCTATCCCTCATTTAGCTAGACCTTATTTAGGTAAGACCCTAACCCTCATTTAGCTAGACCTTAGTTAGGTAAGAACCTAACCCTTATTTAGCTAGACCTTAGTTAGGTAAGACCCTAACCCTCATTTAGTTAGTTAGGTAGGAACCTAACCCTCATTTAGTTAGTTAGGTAAGACCCTAACCCTCATTTAGTTAGTTAGGTAGGAACCTAACCCTCATTTAGTTAGTTAGGCAAGACCCCAACCCTCATTTAGTTAGTTAGTTAGGTAAGACCCTAAGCCTAATTTAGTCAGTTAGTTAAGTAAGACCCTAACCCTCATTTAGATAGTTAGTTAGGTAAGATCCTAACCCTCATTTAGCTAGACCTTAGTTAGGTAAGACCCTAGCCCTCATTTAGTTAGTTACTTAGGTAAGACCCTGATCCTCATTTAGTTAGTTAGGTAAGACTCTGACCCTCATTTAGTTAGTTAGGTAAGACCCTAACCCTCATTTATTTAGACCTTAGTTAGGTAAGACCCTAACCCTCATTTAGCTAGACCTTAGTTAGGTAAGACCCTAACCCTCATTTAGTTAGTTAGTTAGGTAAAACCCTGACCCTCATTTAGTTCGTTAGCTAAGACCCTGACCCTCATTTAGTTAGTTAGTTATTTAGGTAAGACCCTAACCCTCAGTTAGTTAGTTCGTTAGTTAGTTAGTTAGTTAGGTTAGACCCTAACCCTAATTTAGTTAGTTAGTTAGTTAGGTAAGACCCTGATCCTCATTTAGTTAGTTAGGTAAGACCATAACCCTCATTTAGTTAGTTAGTTAGTTAGGTAAGACCCTAACCCTCATTTAGATAGACCTTAGTTAGGTAAGACCCTAACCCTCATTTAGTTAGTTAGTTAAGTAAGACCCTAACCCTCATTTAGTTAGACCTTACTTAGGTAAGACCCTAACCCTCATTTAGTTAGATAGTTAGTTAGTTAGGTAAGACCCTAAATGCTAATTTAGTTAGTTAGGTAAGACCCTAACCCCCTTTTAGTTAGTTAGTTAGGTACGACCCTAACCCTCATTTAGTTAGTTAGGTGGTTAGGTAAGACCCTCATTTAGGTATTTAGGTTTAGTCCCTAACCCTCATTTAGTTAGTTAGGTGAGACCCTAACCCCTATTTAGGTAGTTAGTTAATTAGTTAGGTACGACCCTAACCCTCATTTAGTTAGACCTTAGTTAAGACCCTATCCTCATTTAGTTAGTCTGTTAGGTACGACCCTAACCCTCATCTAGTTAGTTTGTTAGGTACGACCCTAACCCTCATTTAGGTAGTTTGTTAGATACGACCCTAACCCTTATTTAGTTAGTTTATTAGGTACGACCCTAACCTTCATTTAGTTAGTTTGTTAGGTACGACCCTAACCTTAATTTAGTTAGGTTGTTAGGTACGACCCTAACCTTCATTTAGTTAGTTTGTTAGGTACGACCCTAACCTTCATTTAGTTAGTTTGTTAGGTACGACCCTAACCTTCATTTAGTTAGTTTGTTAGGTACGACCCTAACCTTCATTTAGTTAGGTTGTTAGGTACGACCCTAACCTTAATTTAGTTAGTTTGTTAGGTACGACCCTAACCTTCATTTAGTTAGTTTGTTAGGTACGACCCTAACTTTCATTTAGTTAGTTTGTTAGGTACGACCCTAACCTTCATTTAGTTAGTTTGTTAGGTACGACCCTAACCTTCATTTAGTTAGGTTGTTAGGTACGACCCTAACTTTCATTTAGTTAGTTTGTTAGGTACG
Source organism: Oncorhynchus clarkii lewisi (assembly GCF_045791955.1). Lineage (NCBI taxonomy): Eukaryota > Metazoa > Chordata > Actinopteri > Salmoniformes > Salmonidae > Oncorhynchus > Oncorhynchus clarkii. The sequence goes on along the minus strand of NW_027258052.1, from coordinate 103,783 downwards.
ACCCTAACCTTCATTTAGTTAGGTTGTTAGGTACGACCCTAACCTTCATTTAGTTAGGTTGTTAGGTACGACCCTAACCTTAATTTAGTTAGTTTGTTAGGTACGACCCTAACTTTCATTTAGTTAGTTTGTTAGGTACGACCCTAACCTTCATTTAGTTAGTTTGTTAGGTACGACCCTAACCCTCGTTTAGTTTGTTTGTTAGGTACGACCCTAACCTTCATTTAGTTAGTTTGTTACGTACAACCTATGAAACGTCTGCTTTATAGGTTACAAGTCCGGGCTCTGTCTGGGCCACTCAAGGACATTCAGGTCTTGTCCTGTTGGAACGTGACCCTTCACCCCAGTCTGATTTCCTTAGTGTCTGGAGCAGGTTTTCATCAAGGATGTCTCTACTTTGCCCTGTTCATCTTTCCCTCGATCCTGGCTAGTCACCCAGTCCCTGCCCTTGAAAAGCATCCCCACGGCATGATGCTGCCGCAACGATGCTTTACCGTAGGGGTAGTGCCAAGTTTCCTCCAGAAGTGACACTTGGTATTCATGCCAAATAGTTCAATCTTGGTTTCATCAGAACAGAGAATCTGGTTTCTCATGATCTGAGAGTCCTTTAGGTGCCTTTTGGCAAACTCCAAGTGTGCTGTCATGTGCCTTAAACTAAGGGGTGGCTTCCGTCAGGTCCACTCCCTTAATTTTTTGAAGGGAGCATGATTATCTGCAACAGTATTGAAGACATCTGAAAAAAGGCTGAAAGCTAAATCAGAATCAGGGATAGCTGAAATACAATCAAGGTCACCAAAAAAAGGTTGGGGGTAGGGGTTGTGACGCCATGCGATATTCATGTGGATCCTGCTGCTGTAACTTGTCTCTTCTCAGAGCTGCTGGAACACACAGCGGTTCTGCTAGCCTGCCGTTACAACTTGTCTCTTCTCAGAGCTGCTGGAACACACAGTGGTGCTGCTAGCCTGCCGCTACAACTTGTCTCTTCTCAGAGCTGCTGGAACACTCAGCAGTGCTGCTAGCCTGCCGCTGAAACTTGTCTCTTCTCAGAGCTGCTGGAACACTCAGCAGTGCTGCTAGCCTGCTGCTGCAACTTGTCTCTTCTCAGAGCTGCTGGAACACACAGCAGTGCTGCTAGCCTGCCACTGTAACTTGTCTCTTCTCAGAGCTGCTGGAACACTCAGCAGTGCTGCTAGCCTGCCGCTGAAACTTGTCTCTTCTCAGAGCTGCTGGAACACTCAGCAGTGCTGCTAGCCTGCTGCTGTAACTTGTCTCTTCTCAGAGCTGCTGGAACACACAGCAGTGCTGCTAGCCTGCTGCTGCAACTTGTCTCTTCTCGGAGCTGCTGGAACACACAGCGGTGCTGCTAGCCTGACATCTGCATATGCCATTAAGAAGGCCAAGACCTGTCTGCATCAGTTCATTCTCAACACTTTGACATCAACTAATTATTAATATGTTGTATTAGCACTGATGACAGTGCAGCATCCTCTGGAGAGGCAGCACAGTGTGGAAGTGGGCTATTTGACCTCTGGAGACTTCTGGAGAGACAGCACAGTGCGGAGCAGGGCTATTTGACCTCTGGAGACCTCTGGAGAGGCAGCACAGTGTGGAGCAGGGCTATTTGACCTCTGGAGAGGCAGCACAATGTGGAGTGGGGCTATTTGACCTCTGGAGAGACAGCACAGTGTGGAGCAGGGCTATTTGACCTCTGGAGAGGCAGCACAGTGTGGAGCAGGGCTATTTGACCTCTGGAGAGGCAGCACAGTGTGGAGCGGGGCTATTTGACCTCTGGAGAGGCAGCACAGTGTGGAGCAGGACTATTTGACCTCTGGAGAGACAGCACAGTGTGGAGCGGGGCTATTTGACCTCTGGAGAGGCAGCACAGTGTGGAGCGGGGCTATTTGACCTCTGGAGAGGCAGCACAGTGTGGAGTGGGGCTATTTGACCTCTGGAGAGGCAGCACAGTGTGGAGCGGGGCTATTTGACCTCTGGAGAGACAGCACAGTGTGGAGCGGGGCTATTTTTTGACATCAACAGTGTTTGTCAGATGGCTCTGTCAGTTTAGCTCTGAGTTGATGCTTTCATGCATATGGCAGCATCTTTTAAAACCAACCAGCTCATGTATTATCTATGGGCTAAAAGCATACAACACAGGCAACCGCGTATCAGAGGAGTTCAACTTGTGTAAACAAGGAGCAGCAGTGGGGTAGGTGGGGTTCCCCTGACACAAACAGCATCTGGCCATGGACAGGAAGGGGCTGCTACCTGGTAGGGAGGACATCCTGCAGGACACGAGTGGGGCGGTGTGGGTGACATGATGTTAGCTGACAGGCAGGAAAACGGATTACTTTTTCATGAAGTACCTGACAACATGCATCTGACCACTAACAAATCTGCTCAGCAACACATCCACAGTTGTCTACCTCTCTCTGCTATCTCACTGAACAACCGTAATATTTCAGTGCTGTAGATGTTCTGGCTGGAATGTGTGAATGTTTTCTGTAAACCATCACCACCTTTGGACGTTTTGACACTGGCTTGTATGTGAACATGGTGGATATATAAACTAACCAGCCAGTTTATTAGGTTCACCTCCCTGTTCTCTAACATGGTGGATATATAAACTAACCAGCCAGTTTATTAGGTTCACCACCCTGTTCTCTAACATGGTGGATATATAAACTAACCAGCCAGTTTATTAGGTTCACCTTCCTGTTCCCTAACATGATGGATATATAAACTAACCAGCCAGTTTATTAGGTTCACCACCCTGTTCTCTAACATGGTGGATATATAAACTATCCAGCCAGTTTATTAAGTTCACCACCCAACATGGTGTCCTAATCGACTTTGAGCGTGGTATGATCGTCGGTACCAGGCGAGCCGGATCTAGTATCTCAGAAACAACTGGACTCCTGGGATTTTCTCGCACTAAAGTGTCTTGGATTTACAAAGAATGACAAATAAAAAACATCCAGTCAGCAGCAGTCCCTTGGGCGAAAACAGCTTGTTTTTGAGAGAAGGAGAATGGCAGTAATCGTGCACGCCGTAAACAGACAAATAACAGCACAGTACAAACCTGGTGTGCAGAACAGCCTCTCTCAACACACAACTTGTCTATAATCGTCATGGATGGGCTATTGTAGAGGACGACCACACCGGGTTCCATCCTATCAGCTCAGCCACCTGGGTTCCATCCTATCAGCTCAGCCACCTGGGTTTCATCCTATCAGCTCAGCCACCTGGGTTTCATCCTATCAGCTCAGCCACCTGGGTTCCATCCTATCAGCTCAGCCACCCGGGTTCCATCCTATCAGCTCAGCCACCCGGGTTCCATCCTATCAGCTCAGCCACCCGGGTTTCATCCTATCAGCTCAGCCACCTGGGTTTCATCCTATCAGCTCAGCCACCTGGGTTTCATCCTATTAGCTCAGCCACCCGGGTTCCATCCTATCAGCTCAGCCACCCGGGTTCCATCCTTTCAGCTCAGCCACCCGGGATCCATCCTATCAGCTCAGCCACCCGGGTTCCATCCTATCCGCTCAGCACACCGGGTTCCATCCTATCAGCTCAGCCAACCGGGTTCCATCCTATCAGCTCAGCCACCCGGGTTCCATCCTATCCGCTCAGCACACCGGGTTCCATCCTATCAGCTCAGCCAACCGGGTTCCATCCTATCAGCTCAAAACACCGGGTTCCATCCTATCAGCTCAGCACACCGGGTTCCATGGACAAGTTCTGGCCTGGTTTAGATCTTATCTGTCGGAAAGATATCAGTTGGTCTCTGTGAATGGTTTGTCCTCTGACAAATCAACTGTAAATTTCGGTGTTCCTCAAGGTTCCGTTTTAGGACCACTATTGTTTTCACTATATATTTTACCTCTTGGGGATGTTATTCGAAAACATAATGTTAACTTTCACTGCTATGCGGATGACACACAGCTGTACATTTCAATGAAACATGGTGAAGCCCCAAAATTGCCCTTGCTAGAAGAATGTGTTTCAGACATAAGGAAGTGGATGGCTGCAAACTTTCTACTTTTAAACTCGGACAAAACAGAGATGCTTGTTCTAGGTCCCAAGAAACAAAGAGATCTTCTGTTGAATCTGACAATTAATCTTAATGGTTGTACAGTCGTCTCAAATAAAACTGTGAAGGACCTAGGCGTTACTCTGAACCCTGATCTCTCTTTTGAAGAACATATCAAGACCATTTCAAGGACAGCTTTTTTCCATCTACGTAACATTGCAAAAATCAGAAACTTTCTGTCCAAAAATGATGCAGAAAAATTAATCCATGCTTTTGTCACTTCTAGGTTAGACCACTGCAATGCTCTACTTTCCGGCTACCCGGATAAAGCACTAAATAAACTTCAGTTAGTGCTAAATACGGCTGCTAGAATCCTGACTAGAACCAAAACATTTGATCATATTACTCCAGTGCTAGCCTCTCTACACTGGCTTCCTGTCAAAGCAAGGGCTGATTTCAAGGTTTTACTGCTAACCTACAAAGCATTACATGGGCTTGCTCATACCTATCTCTCTGATTTGGTCCTGCCGTACATACCTACACGTACGCTACGGTCACAAGACGCAGGCCTCCTAATTGTCCCTAGAATTTCTAGGCAAACAGCTGGAGGCAGGGCTTTCTCCTATAGAGCTCCATTTTTATGGAACGGTCTGCCTACCCATGTCAGAGACGCAAACTCGGTCTCAACCTTTAAGTCTTTACTGAAGACTCATCTCTTCAGTGGGTCATATGATTGAGTGTAGTCTGGCCCAGGAGTGGGAGGGTGAACGTAAAGGCTCTGGAGCAACGAACCGCCCTTGCTGTCTCTGCCTGGCCGGTTCCCCTCTTTCCACTGGGATTCTCTGCCTCTAACCCTATTACAGGGGCTGAGTCACTGGCTTACTGGGGCTCTCACATGCCGTCCCTGGAGGGGGTGCGTCACCTGAATGGGTTCAGTCACTGATGTGGTCATCCTGTCTGGGTTGGCTCCCCCTCCCCCCCTTGGGTTGTGCCGTGGCGTAGGTCTTTTTTGGGCTATACTCAGCCTTGTCTCAGGATGGTAAGTTGGTGGTTGAAGATATCCCTCTAGTGGTGTGGGGGCTGTGCTTTGGCAAAGTGGGTGGGGTTATATCCTTCCTGTTTGGCCCTGTCCGGGGGTGTCCTCGGAATGGGCCACAGTGTCTCCTGACCCCTCCTGTCTCAGCCTCCAGTATTTATGCTGCAGTAGTTTATGTGTCGGGGGGCTAGGGTCAGTTTGTTATATCTGGAGTACTTCTCCTGTCCTATTCGGTGTCCTGTGTGAATCTAAGTGTGCGTTCTCTAATTCTCTCTTTCTCTCTCTCGGAGGACCTGAGCCCTAGGACCATGCCCCAGGACTACCTGACATGATGACTCCTTGCTGTCACCAGTCCACCTGGCCGTGCTTCTGCTCCAGTTTCTTTCAACTGTTCTGCCTTATTATTATTCGACCATGCTGGTCATTTATGAACATTTGAACATCTTGGCCATGTTCTGTTATAATCTCCACCCGGCACAGCCAGAAGAGGACTGGCCATCCCACATATGCTCTCTCTAATTCTCTCTTTCTTTCTCTCTCTCGGAGGACCTGAGCCCTAGGACCATGCCCCAGGAATACCTGACATGATGACTCCTTGCTGTCCCCAGTCCACCTGACTGTGCTGCTGCTCCAGTTTCAACTGTTCTGCCTTATTATTTTTCGACCATGCTGGTCATTTATGAACATTTGAACATCTTGGCCATGTTCTGTTATAATCTCCACCCGGCACAGCCAGAAGAGGACTGGCCATCCCACATATGCTCTCTCTAATTCTCTCTTTCTTTCTCTCTCTCGGAGGACCTGAGCCCTAGGACCATGCCCCAGGAATACCTGACATGATGACTCCTTGCTGTCCCCAGTCCACCTGACTGTGCTGCTGCTCCAGTTTCAACTGTTCTGCCTTATTATTATTCGACCATGCTGGTCATTTATGAACATTTGAACATCTTGGCCATGTTCTGTTATAATCTCCACCCGGCACAGCCAGAAGAGGACTGGCCATCCCACATATGCTCTCTCTAATTCTCTCTTTCTTTCTCTCTCTCGGAGGACCTGAGCCCTAGGACCATGCCCCAGGAATACCTGACATGATGACTCCTTGCTGTCCCCAGTCCACCTGACTGTGCTGCTGCTCCAGTTTCAACTGTTCTGCCTTATTATTATTCGACCATGCTGGTCATTTATGAACATTTGAACATCTTGACCATGTTTTGTTAGAGGACTGGCCACCCCACATAGCCTGGTTCCTCTCTAGGTTTCTTCCTAGGTTTTGGCCTTTCTAGGGAGTTTTTCCTAGCCACCGTGCTTCTACACCTGCATTGCTTGCTGTTTGGGGTTTTAGGCTGGGTTTCTGTACAGCACTTTGAGATATCAGCTGATGTACGAAGGGCTATATAAATACATTTGATTTGATTTGATTTGATTCCATCCTATCAGCTCAGCACATCGGGTTCCATCCTATCAGCTCAAAACACCGGGTTCCATCCTATCAGCTCAGCACACCAGGTTCCATCCTATCAACTCAAAACACCGGGTACCATCCTATCAGCTCAGCACACCGGGTTCCATCCTATCAGTTCAGCACACCGGGTTCAATCCTATCAGCTCAGCACACCGGTTTCCATCCTATCAGCTCAGCACACCGGGTTCCACTCCTATCAGCTAAGCACACCGGGTTCCACTCCTATCAGCTCAGCACACCGGGTTCCACTCCTATCAGCTCAACACACCGGGTTCCATCCTATCAGCTCAAAACACCGGGTTCCATCCTATCAACTCAAAACACCGGGTTCCATCCTATCAGCTCAAAACACGGGGTTCCATCCTATCAGCTCAAAACACCGGGTTCCATCCTATCAGCTCAGCACACCGGGTTCCATCCTATCAGCTCAGCAAACCGGGTTCCATCCTATCAGCTCAGCACACCGGGTTCCATCCTATCATCTCAGCATACCGGGTTCCATCCTATCAGCTCAGCAAACCGGGTTTATCCTATCAGCTCAGCACATCGGGTTCCATCCTATCAGCTCAGCACACCGGGTTCCATCCTATCAGCTCAGCAAACCGGGTTCCACACCTATCAGCTCAGCACACCGGGTTCCACTCCTATCAGCTAAGCACAAGAAGAAACATCTCATGTGGGCACACGATCACTAACACAGGACAACGAGGAGTGGAAAAATATTGTCAGGAACATGACAGTTCAGTTAATTTGCCCAGGCCTCAACCCAATAGAGTATCTTTGGGGTGAGATGGAATGAGCTGTTTGCAGCATCAATGTACCACCGTCCAATCTGCAGCAGCTACGTGATGCCATCGCTACAGCACGGACCAACATCCCTGTGGAACTTTTCAGACAACTTGTAGAATGCCCCCAAGGATTCAGGCTGTTCTGGAGGGAAATGGGGGTCCAACCCGGTACTATATAGGTGTACCTTATACATCATATTCTATTACTAATTCTTTAGCCTAGCCGACGTCCCTCTTGACAAGTCATCCAGGAGATCAGGTCTATTCAGAGATAAAGAGGAGAGGTACAGAAACAGAGAGTGGAGAGGAGGGGAACCTCAGGTACAGAAACAGAGAGTGGAGAGGAGGGGAACCTCAGGTACAGAAACAGAGAGAGGAGAGGAGGGGAACCTCAGGTACAGAAACAGAGAGTGGAGAGGAGGGGAACTTCAGGTACAGAAACAGAGAGTGGAGAGGAGGGGAACCTCAAGTACAGAAACAGAGAGTGGAGAGGAGGGGAACCTCGGGTACATAAACAGAGAGAGGAGAGGAGGGGAACCTCAGGTACAGAGGTTACAGCCTGGTCTACAGGCTAGGACCAGCATGTTCCTATTCTGGAACGTCTATTAGGTAGTTCCTGGCACATATTTAACCACTCATAACATACTTTTATCATGCTGGCAATACAAACAGAGAATAAGCTGATATTTGTTGTGAATAAGGAGGGCTGTCTGGGGGAGTATTTCATGAAATACCATGCATTTTTAAACAACCCTGATCTGTGGTCTGATATGGCTGTTATCAGCACAACATTGGGCGGCAGGTAGCCTCGTAGTTAGAGCTGACTAGTTAACCTGTTGAACCTATGGGGGCGCTATTTCATTATTGGATAAAAAAACGTGCCCGTTTTAAGCGCAATATTTTGTCACGAAAAGATGCTCGACTATGCATATAATTGACAGCTTTGGAAAGAAAACAGTCTGACGTTTCCAAAACTGCAAAGATATTATCTGTGAGTGCCACAGAACTCATGCTACAGGCAAAACCAAGATGAAACTTCAAACAGGAAATGAGCAGTATTTCTGAGGCTCTATTTTCCATTGTCTCCTTATATGGCTGTGAATGCACCAGGAACGAGCCTGCCCTTTCTGTCGTTTCTTCAATATGTCTGCAGCATTGTGACGTATTTGTAGGCATATCATTGGAAGATTGGCCATAAGAGACTACATTTTCCAGGGGTCCGCCCGGTGTCCTTTGTCTAAATTGGTGCGTAATCTTCAGCTGCGGGCATTTTCTCCTGGGATTCAGAACAGAAAGCACACTTCCACGAACGATATATCATCGAAGAGATATGTGAAAAACACCTTGAGGATTGGTTCTAAACAACGTTTGCCATGTTTCAGTCGATATTATGGAGTTAATTTGGAAAAAAGTTCGGCGTTTTGATGACTGGATTTTCGTTTTTTTTTGGTAGCCAAACGTGACGCAACAAACGGAGCGATTTCACCAAAAAAAATGGTGTTTTGTTCTTTAACTGCTGTTTCAGTTCATTAACTGGTGTTTCAGTTCATTAACTGGTGTTTCAGGTCTTTAACTGGTGTTTCAGTTCATTAACTGGTGTTTCAGTTCTTTAACTGGTGTTTCAGTTCATCAACTGGTGTTTCAGTTCATTAACTGGTAATTCTGTTCTTTAACTGGTGTTTTGTTCCTTAACTGGTGTTTCAGGTCTTTAACTGGTGTTTCAGTTCATTAACTGGTGTTTCAGTTCTTTAACTGGTGTTTTGTTCTTTAACTGGTGTTTCAGTTTAACTGGTGTTTCAGTTTAACTGGTGTTTCAGTTTAACTGGTGTTTCAGTTCATTAACTGGTGTTTCAGTTCATTAACTGGTGTTTCAGTTCTTTAACTGGTGTTTCAGTTCATTAACTGGTGTTTCAGTTTAACTGGTGTTTCAGTTCATTAACTGGTGTTTCAGTTCATTAAATGGTGTTTCAGTTCTTTAACTGGTGTTTCAGTTCTTTAACTGCTGTTTCAGTTCATTAACTGGTGTTTCAGTTCTTTAATTGCTGTTTTGTTATTTAACGGCTGTTTCAGTTCTTTAACTGGTGTTTCAGTTTAACTGGTGTTTCAGTTCATTAACTGGTGTTTCAGTTTAACTGGTGTTTCAGTTTATCTGGTGTTTCAGTTCATTAACTGGTGTTTCAGTTCATTAACTGGTGTTTCAGGTCTTTAACTGGTGTTTCAGGTCTTTAACTGGTGTTTCAGTTCATTAACTGGTGTTTCAGTTCATTAACTGGTGTTTCAGTTTAACTGGTGTTTCAGTTCATTAACTGGTGTTTCAGTTTAACTGGTGTTTCAGTTCATTAACTGCTGTTTCAGTTTAACTGGTGTTTCAGTTTAACTGGTGTTTCAGTTCATTAACTGGTGTTTCAGTTCTTTAACAGGTGTTTCAGTTCATTAAATGGTGTTTCAGTTCATTAACTGGTGTTTCAGTTCTTTAACAGGTGTTTCAGTTATTTAACAGGTGTTTCAGGTCTTTAACTGGTGTTTCAGTTCATTAACTGGTGTTTCAGTTTAACTGGTGTTTCAGTTCATTAACTGGTGTTTCAGTTCTTTAACTGGTGTTTCAGTTCTTTAACTGGTGTTTCAGTTTAACTGGTGTTTCAGTTTAACTGGTGTTTCAGTTCATTAACTGGTGTTTCAGTTCATTAACTGGTGTTTCAGTTTAACTGGTGGTTCCGTTCATTAACTGGTGTTTCAGTTCATTAACTGGTGTTTCAGTTTAACTGGTGGTTCCGTTCATTAACTGGTGTTTCAGTTTAACTGGTGTTTCAGTTCTTTAACTGGTGTTTCAGTTTAACTGGTGGTTCCGTTCATTAACTGGTGTTTCAGTTCATTAACTGGTGTTTCAGTTTAACTGGTGTTTCAGTTTAACTGGTGTTTCAGTTTAACTGGTGTTTCAGTTTAACTGATGTTTCGGTTCATTAACTGGTGTTTCGGTTCATTAACTGGTGTTTCGGTTCATTAACTGGTGTTTCGGTTCATTAACTGGTGTTTCGGTTCATTAACTGGTGTTTCGGTTCATTAACTGGTGTTTCGGTTCATTAACTTATGTTTCAGGTCATTAACTGGTGTTTCAGTTCTTTAAATGGTGTTTCAGTTCTTTAAATGGTGTTTCAGTTTAACTGGTGTTTCAGTTTAACTGGTGTTTCAGTTCATTAACTGGTGTTTCAGTTTAACTGGTGTTTCAGTTTAACTGGTGTTTCGGTTCATTAACTGGTGTTTCAGTTCATTAACTGGTGTTTCAGTTCATTAACTGGGGTTTCAGTTCATTAACTGGTGTTTCAGTTCTTTAACTGGTGTTTCCGTTCATTAACTGGTGTTTCAGTTTAACTGGTGTTTCAGTTTAACTGGTGTTTCGGTTCATTAACTGGTGTTTCAGTTCATTAACTGGGATTTCAGTTCATTAACTGGTGTTTCAGTTCTTTAACTGGTGTTTCAGTTCATTAACTGGTGTTTCAGTTCATTAACTGGTGTTTCAGTTCATTAACTGGGATTTCAGTTCATTAACTGGTGTTTCAGTTCATTAACTGGTGTTTCATTAACTGGGGTTTCAGTTCATTAACTGGTGTTTCAATTCATTAACTGGTCTTTCAGTTATTTTTCTGGTGTTTCAGTTTAACTGGTGTTTCAGTTCATTAACTGGTTTTCAGTTCATTAAATGGTGTTTCAGTTTAACAGGGAGTTCATTAACTGGTGTTTCAGTTCTTTAACTGGTGTTTCAGTTCATTAACTGGTGTTTCAGTTCATTAACTGGTGTTTCAGTTCATTAACTGGGATTTCAGTTCATTAACTGGTGTTTCAGTTCATTAACTGGTGTTTCAGTTCATTAACTGGGGTTTCAGTTCATTAACTGGTGTTTCAATTCATTAACTGGTCTTTCAGTTATTTTTCTGGTGTTTCAGTTTAACTGGTGTTTCAGTTCATTAACTGGTGTTTCAGTTCATTAAATGGTGTTTCAGTTTAACTGGTGTTTCAGTTCATTAAATGGTGTTTCAGTTTAACTGGTGTTTCAGTTCATTAACTGGTGTTTCAGTTTAACTGGTGTTTCAGTTCTTTAACTGGTGTTTCAGTTTAACTGGTGTTTCAGTTTAACTGGTGTTTCAGTTCATTAACTGCTGTTTCAGTTCAACAACTGGTGTTTCAGTTCAACAACTGGTGTTTCCGTTTTCCGTTAAAATTGGTGTCTGTCTTTCTGTTGGATGTTTTATTTACAACAACAAGGAGAAATTACTTATTTTATTTATAGACAAACCAGAAATGACAGCTGGTGTTTATTTGTTGTGTTAGAAAAGTTATTTCCATGGTGTTAGAAACAGTGTGGATCTAGAGCCTGCCTGCTGAACAAGGCCCTGGCCTAATAACTGGCAGCTTCGTCAGTCGCCAGCATGGAGAATGTTATTCATTATTCATGCTCATTAAATTCTGGGCTTCATATGAACAGCGACTGCCAGCTTGATGCCAAACTGTGTTGGTTTTGTGATGTTCCCACTTGAGACCCGGGGATTTAAATCCAGAACACCACTTCTGAATAACCAGCAGACAAACACAGAATCATTCTGCTTCCAGTTTCATTTGATCACATTTGACAAAATACACCTCTATTCTTTCCTTGAATAGGATTTGGAATTAATAAAACTGGCAGTGAGTTCTGTCTCTGTGTGAAAGGGATTTAGGGGAAATGGATCTGCTGTAATGTGTCATTCACATTTCTCTGTAATTCCTCCATACACCGTAGCTCATTGGTTGTTTCGCTAGAAAACGGCACTTGTCAACATACCCACTTTGTGAAATAGATCTCTGCTCCAACGTGCTAACATCCACCAGGTATTGCATCATATCCTATTCAACCCTCTCCTTCACACACATCTACTACAGCACTTAATGGGCATCAGACCTGCCAGATTCTATGTAGAAATTTGGAAAACAAACCAAACTGAACCTGCCTTCACTTTAGCTACAGCAGACCAGTCCTTTGTTAGAGGAACACTTGGACTGTCATCCTCCAGACGTGTTAATACTCTGTGATGTCAGTACTAGTCCTAAATGCTACATTGATATGATTCCCAATACATTTGAACATCTACAAGGGTTTAGATGGAGATTTGAGATGACTGTGACAAGTGGGACCTGGAATACATATGAAAACACTATAAATACATAGCCATGTCCAAAGTTTTACCAGTGCAGAGCATTTTAACCTCAGACCTCTTAGATTCCTCATCCATTTAACGTCCTGGTGAAAGGTGGTTCTGACGGACTGGAAGCCATCACTTATCAGGACACAAAGCATGAGCAGCTAGGAGTCTCCAGCCTATTACTACTTCTGTCTCTTAGCCAGAATCCTGTAAAATGACCTGTGTCTTCCAGGGACTGAATAGAAGTAGGGTTAATGCTATCCCATATGTCCCTGTGGGAGGACATAATAAACTATACTATGAAACAAAGAGAAATTATATAAAGAATGATTAGCAAATTGTAAAAAACTCTGGAACACCTTAAGTTACATTTTGGGTAAGAAGGCAAACTCAGCTATATCATTCATTGAATCATATGGCTCATTCATCACAAAACCAACTGATATTGCCAATTACTTTACATTTTTTTATTGGCAAGATTAGCATTTATGCATGACATGCCAGCAACAGACGCTGACACTACACATCCATGTACAACTGATCAAATTATGAAAGACAAGCATTGTAATTTTGAATTCTGTGAGTGAGTGTGCAAGAGGTGAAAACATTTTTGTTGTCTATCGACAATGAAAACTTGGATGGAAAATTACTGAGAATAATAGCAGACGATATTGCCACTCCTATTTGCCATATCTTCAATTTAAGCCTACTAGAAATTGTGGGCCCTCAGGCCTGAAGGGAAGTAAAAGTCATTCCGCTTCCTAAGAATAGTAAAGCCCCCTTTACTGGCTCAAATAGCCGACCAATCAACCTTTCACTCACCGTTACTTTGACCAGATGCAATGCTATTTTACAGTAAATAAATTGACAACAGACTTTCAGCCCACTTATAGGGAAGGACATTTAACAATTAATAAAACCAAAAGCCATAGCCAGCTAGCTAACATAGCATCCCTCTATTATAGCCAGCTAGCTAACATAGCATCCCTCTGTTATAGCCAGCTAGCTAACATAGCATCCCTCTGTTATAGCCAGCTAGCTAACATAGCATCCCTCTGTTATAGCCAGCTAGCTAACATAGCATCCCTCTGTTATAGCCAGTTAGCTAACATAGCATCCCTCTGTTATTGCCAGGTAGCTAACATAGCATCCCTCTGTTTGAGCCGGGTGCTCGAGTTGGCTAAACTAGATAGCTGCATTTGCTAGCTAGCTTGGCACACTGTATCATCAGCATATTCAACAGCATTTAAGAAATATATTACCTTCAACAGAGCCATCTTGTGATTAAGCCATCAATGTTTTGTGATTATTGGTGTCGTAAAAATGTTGGCTAACGGGCTAGCAATTAGCATGTTTGACATTTCAGTGGAAATACTACTTCTATCAGCTAAGCGCTTTAGCAAAAAAAATACATCCTGTATCATCGGCATACGGTCCCCAGTTATTGGCCACCTTACTATTTTCAATTACAAGATATATCCATTTAATTTAGTTGAAAAAAGAGTCACCAACCTCCCATCCGAAGTGTTTACTAGTTGACTAGTTGGCTAGCCTTCCGGTAAAAAGCAATGACTTGGCTGAAATTCGTTAGCTATATTTCAGATGTAAAAAGTTGGATATCAAATGATGTGTGGTCTGTCACACAGTCAAATTTTACAATATACAGCATGTCCCACAAAATGTGTGTGTATATATATATTACTTTGTTGAAAACTTAACTACATAAACTACAATGGGAAACGGTGGTCAGTTAGCTAGAAGAGTATCTTTAGTCACAAAACGTACCCGTTATTTTACAGTCCATTTAAATGTTGAGCTCAAGGTGATTTAACCCTCCAACTGCTAGAGAGTGTTCAAAGTTATCTTGGGGGAAAATTTGTGAAAGTGAAATTTGTGAAAGTGAAAGTTTTAAAAAATACAACAATCTCATCCTCTTGCTCTCCATCTCCTTAACTTAGGAAGAAATTAACTTGTTCAAACTGTTTAACTATTGTCTATGTTTCTCGTTGAGTCTACTCATAGCTGTAGCTTATGGTTTTAGTACTAGATTCAATCTCTGTTACTTTGATTGGGTGGACATGTCAGTTCATGTTGCAAGATCTCTGATAGGTTGGACTTCCTCCGAAAGTTGTCATAATTACTGTGCAAGTCTATGGAAGGGTGTTAGAACCATGAGCCTCCTAGGTTTTGTATTGAAGTCAATGTACACAGAGGAGGACGGAAGCTAGCTGTCCTCCGGCTACACCCTGGTGATACCCTACAGAGTGCTGTTGAGGCTACTGTAGGCCTTTATTGCAAAACAGTGTGTTTTAATCAATTACTTGGTGACTTACTTTATGTAGTGTAGTTTTATCTAACTTTTTTAATGTTTCACTAGGATGGTCCTCCCCTTCCTCCTCTGAGGATCCTCCACTGTGTAGTGGAAAGACTTCCACAGTCTGATCCTGGTTGCTCCTTCATATACTCCTAATGTAGTGGAAAGACTTCCACAGTCTGATCCTGGTCGCTCCTTCATATACTCCTAATGTAGTGGAAAGACTTCCACAGTCTGATCCTGGTCGCTCCTTCATATACTCCTAATGTAGTGGAAAGACTTCCACAGTCTGATCCTGGTTGCTCCTTCATATACTCCTAATGTAGTGGAAAGACTTCCACAGTCTGATCCTGGTCGCTCCTTCATATACTCCTAATGTAGTGGAAAGACTTCCACAGTATGATCCTGGTCACTCCTTCTGGTCGCTCCTTCATATACTCCTAATGTAATGGAAAGACTTCCACAGTCTGATCCTGGTCACTCCTTCATATACTCCTAATGTAGTGGAAAGACTTCCACAGTCTGATCCTGGTCGCTCCTTCATATACTCCTAATGTAGTGGAAAGACTTCCACAGTCTGATCCTGGTCGCTCCTTCATATACTCCTAATGTAGTGGAAAGACTTCCACAGTCTGATCCTGGTCGCTCCTTCATATACTCCTAATGTAGTGGAAAGACTTCCACAGTGTGGTCCTGGTCACTCCTTCTGGTCGCTCCTTCATATACTCCTAATGTAATGGAAAGACTTCCACAGTCTGATCCTGGTCACTCCTTCATATACTCCTAATGTAGTGGAAAGACTTCCACAGTCTGATCCTGGTCGCTCCTTCATATACTCCTAATGTAGTGGAAAGACTTCCACAGTCTGATCCTGGTTGCTCCTTCATATACTCCTAATGTAGTGGAAAGACTTCCACAGTCTGATCCTGGTCGCTCCTTCATATACTCCTAATGTAGTGGAAAGACTTCCACAGTATGATCCTGGTCACTCCTTCTGGTCGCTCCTTCATATACTCCTAATGTAATGGAAAGACTTCCACAGTCTGATCCTGGTCACTCCTTCATATACTCCTAATGTAGTGGAAAGACTTCCACAGTCTGATCCTGGTCGCTCCTTCATATACTCCTAATGTAGTGGAAAGACTTCCACAGTCTGATCCTGGTCGCTCCTTCATATACTCCTAATGTAGTGGAAAGACTTCCACAGTCTGATCCTGGTCGCTCCTTCATATACTCCTAATGTAGTGGAAAGACTTCCACAGTGTGGTCCTGGTCACTCCTTCTGGTCGCTCCTTCATATACTCCTAATGTAATGGAAAGACTTCCACAGTCTGATCCTGGTCGCTCCTTCATATACTCCTAATGTAGTGGAAAGACTTCCACTGCGCTCACTGCTGATCCAGAACAGGCCCTGACCTTTCCTTCTCTCCTCCCTCCACAACAGTCTGCCTTTCAGACTGAAAACCAAGTTGACTGATCATTGTCAGCGTGGGTTATGTTTTAATAGCAGACACTTCAATGGTGGTTCTGTTGAAAAGTGTCAGTAACGTGAGGTCTAAGTAAACATACGGCCACTGGAGTCCCTTCATTCATCATGGCTAAGAGACAGACAAAATATGTCCCAAATGGCCCCCTATTCCCTATGTAGCACAGTACTGTGCACTATGGGTCCTGGTCAGAAATAGTGCACTAAATAGGGAATATGGGACCATTTGGGCTGCATTCAAAGATCAGCTCTGTGGCCCTCTGACAGAGACAGAGATGTTCTAAATAATCCGTCGCCTCCTGACACAGACCTGACTTCAACTCATCTGGAATCACTGTCCTTTGCAGGCGAGCCGGCCTGACACACTGCCAGAACACACACACACACACACACACACACATCACATGTGTATTTTTATTTTATTTTACCTTTATTTAACTAAGCAAGTCAGTTAAGAATACATTCCTATTTTCAATGATGGCCTAGGAACAGTGGGTTAACTGCCTGTTCAGGGGCAGAACGACAGATTTGTACCTTGTCAGCTCGGGGTTTGACAAGGTACAAACACCTTCCGGTTACTAGTCCAACGCTCTAACCACTAGGCTACTACATACTACATCTTATCATTACCATCTGTCAACGTTTAGGACAGGAGGGCCAAAGAGCACAGATATTGAAAGGCCCCACTCCATGTTACCTAACTCGCACTTTACAATGTCAACATGCTCACTAAACAGCCCAAAGAGAAATGTCAATCTGATCACTAAACATCCCAAGGAGAAATGTCAACCGGATCACTAAACAGCCCATGGAGAAATGTCAACCTGATCACTAAACATCTCAAGGAGAAATATCAACCTGATCACTAAACATCCCAAGGAGAAATGTCAACATGATCACTAAACATCCCAAGGAGAAATGTCAACCTGATCACTAAACATCCCAAGGAGAAATGTCAACATGATCACTAAACATCCCAAGGAGAAATGTCAACCTGATCACTAAACATCCCAAGGAGAAATGTCAACATGATCACTAAACATCCCAAGGAGAAATGTCAACCTGATCACTAAACATCCCAAGGAGGTGATTCTTATTTTCAATGTTCTCTTTGGTATAATTCTAGAACAATATTACTGTTGTTTCTGTTCTTAGCCTGTGATTGGCTAGTGTAGATCGTAGCTAATCAATCATAATGAAGGACTAGTCTGGTTAGGAGCTAGAACTGGTCTGAACTCAGTGAACTGGGACTGTTTCCCAACCAACAGAAAGACTGTGTGTTCTGCAGAATAAGATTATGTTGATGCAAACACACATTAATTTAACAAAATTCCCGTCTTTCCCCTCAAAGCATCTGCTAGCTCAGATCAAAAGCTTAACCTTGTGACCGTAGAAAATGATCTGACTGAGTTTGGTTTCATAAAGCAACGTTGAGTGGAGTGGTAGTTGAGTCCAGAGACTCTGGAGGGCACATGGTTGACAAGAGAGAGAACTAAAGCCACATGTTGGGAGATTGAAGGGAACAAGTTATAACTTCTAAAACAACAGCAGACAAATAACTCTCCAGTCACAGGGTTTAATGCAAACTGTGTTAAACCTGCCAACTCACATAACTGAATACAAACACTAACTGTGTTAAACCTGACAACTCACATAACTGAATACAAACACTAACTGTGTTAAACCTGACAACTCACATAACTGAATACAAACCCTAACTGTGTTAAACCTGCCAACTCACATAACTGAATACAAACACTAACTGTGTTAAACCTGACAACTCACATAACTGAATACAAACACTAACTGTGTTAAACCTGACAACTCACATAACTGAATACAAACACTAACTGTGTTAAACCTGACAACTCACATAACTGAATACAAACACTAACTGTGTTAAACCTGCCAACTCACATAACTGAATACAAACCCTAACTGTGTTAAACCTGACAACTCACATAACTGAATACAAACACTAACTGTGTTAAACCTGACAACTCACATAACTGAATACAAACACTAACTGTGTTAAACCTGACAACTCACATAACTGAATACAAACACTAACTGTGTTAAACCTGACAACTCACATAACTGAATACAAACCCTAACTGTGTTAAACCTGCCAACTCACATAACTGAATACAAACACTAACTGTGTTAAACCTGACAACTCACATAACTGAATACAAACACTAACTGTGTTAAACCTGCCAACTCACATAACTGAATACAAACACTAACTGTGTTAAACCTGACAACTCACATAACTGAATACAAACACTAACTGTGTTAAACCTGACAACTCACATAACTGAATACAAACACTAACTGTGTTAAACCTGACAACTCACATAACTGAATACAAACACTAACTGTGTTAAACCTGACAACTCAAATAACTGAATACAAACACTAACTGTGTTAAACCTGACAACTCACATAACTGAATACAAACCCTAACTGTGTTAAACCTGCCAACTCACATAACTGAATACAAACACTAACTGTGTTAAACCTGACAACTCACATAACTGAATACAAACACTAACTGTGTTAAACCTGACAACTCACATAACTGAATACAAACACTAACTGTGTTAAACCTGACAACTCACATAACTGAATACAAACACTAACTGTGTTAAACCTGCCAACTCACATAACTGAATACAAACCCTAACTGTGTTAAACCTGACAACTCACATAACTGAATACAAACACTAACTGTGTTAAACCTGACAACTCACATAACTGAATACAAACACTAACTGTGTTAAACCTGCCAACTCACATAACTGAATACAAACACTAACTGTGTTAAACCTGACAACTCACATAACTGAATACAAACACTAACTGTGTTAAACCTGACAACTCACATAACTGAATACAAACACTAACTGTGTTAAACCTGACAACTCACATAACTGAATACAAACACTAACTGTGTTAAACCTGACAACTCAAATAACTGAATACAAACACTAACTGTGTTAAACCTGACAACTCACATAACTGAATACAAACACTAACTGTGTTAAACCTGACAACTCACATAACTGAATACAAACACTAACTGTGTTAAACCTGACAACTCACATAACTGAATACAAACCCTAACTGTGTTAAACCTGCCAACTCACATAACTGAATACAAACCCTAACTGTGTTAAACCTGCCAACTCACATAACTGAATACAAACACTAACTGTGTTAAACCTGACAACTCACATAACTGAATACAAACACTAACTGTGTTAAACCTGACAACTCACATAACTGAATACAAACACTAACTGTGTTAAACCTGACAACTCACATAACTGAATACAAACACTAACTGAAGCTCACATCTAAAACACACAGGTCATTAGTAGTCCATTAAGACATCAGGATGGGATATGAAGCTCACATCTAAAACACACAGGTCATTAGTAGTCCATTAAGACATCAGAATGGATATGAAGCTCACATCTAAAACACACAGGTCATTAGTAATCCATTAAGACATCAGAATGGTTGGGATATGAAGCTCACATCTAAAACACACAGGTCATTAGAAGTCCATTAAAGTCCATTACAAAAACCTAGACATACAAACATAGAATGCCCACCCAAATCACACCCTGACCAAACAAAAATAGAAACACACAAAGCAATCTACGGTCAGGGAGTGACACCTAGAGAGGTTTAAGAAATATATCAATATTAAGAAGAGCAATGTTGTAGTGGCATTGACTAAAAATACAGAAGAATATAATGTAGTATATACATATGATATGAGTAAAGCAGTATGTAAACATTATGTAAACATTATGTAAACATTATGTAAAGCAGTATGTAAAGCAGTATGTAAACATTATGTAAAGCAGTATGTAAACATTATGTAAACATTATGTAAACATTATGTAAACATTATGTAAACAGTATGTAAAGCAGTATGTAAACATTATGTAAAGCAGTATGTAAACATTATGTAAACATTATGTAAACATTATGTAAAGCAGTATGTAAACATTATGTAAACAGTATGTAAACATTATTAAAGGGACAGGTGTTCCATTATTCAAGTGGCCAGTGATTCCGCGTCTATGTGCACTACTGTTCAACAGTTTGGGGTCACTTAGAAAAAGAAAGCACACTTTTATCCATTAAAATAGCATCAAATTGATCAGAAATACAGTGTAGGCATTGTTAATGTCGTAAATGACAATTGTAGCTGGAAACTACTGATTTTTAATGGAATATCTACATAGGCGTACAGAGGCCCATTATCAGCAACCATCACTCCTGTGTTCCATTGGCACGTTGTGTTAGCTAATCCAAGTTTATCATTTTAAAAGGCTAATTGATCATTAGAAAACCCTTTTGCAATTATGTTAGCACAGCTGAAAACTGTTGTCCTGCTTAAAGAAGCAATAAAACGGGCCTTCTTTAGACTAGTTGTAACGGCTTTCTTCTATCTCCTCTTCTGATGAAGAGGTAGAACAAGGATCGGACCAAAATGCAGCGTGTAGATTGCGATCCATGTTTTAATGAACAAACGTAAAACACGAATCAATGCAAACACTACAAAATAAAGAACGTGAAGAACGTAACGAAAACCTAAACAGCCTATCTGGTGAAAAACACATAGACAGGAACAATCACCCACAAACACACAGTGAAACCCAGGCTACCTAAATATGGTTCCCAATCAGAGACAATGACGAACACCTGCCTCTGACTGAGAACCATATCAGGCTGAACATAGAAATAGACAAACAAGACATGAAACATAGAATGCCCACTCAGATCACACCCTGACCAATCAAAACATAGAAAATACAAAGTAAACTATGGTCAGGGCGTGACAGTACCCCCCCCCCAAGGTGCGGACTCCGGCCGCAAAACCTGAACCTATAGGGGAGGGTCTGGGTGGGCATCTGTCCGCGGTGGCGGCTCTGGCGCTGGACGTGGACCCCACTCCATGACAGTTTTAATCCCCCTCCTAAACGTCCCTAAATAGGTTACCCACCACAATGATAACATGGGACAGAGGGACAGCTCGGGACAGAGGTAACTCGGGACCGATAGGTAGCTCAGCACTGAGAGGAAGCTCAGCACTGAGAGGAAGCTCAGCACTGAGAGGAAGCCCAGGCAGGTAGTAGAAACTACCAGAACCTGGCTGGCTGGCGGTTTCAGCAGATCCTGGTCGACTAGCAGATCTGGGAGAATCTGGTCGACTGGCGGATCTGGGAGAATCTGGTCGACTGGCGGATCTGGGAGAATCTGGTCGACTGGCGGATCTGGGAGAATCTGGTCGACTGGCGGATCTGGGAGAATCTGGTCGACTGGCGGATCTGGGAGAATCTGGTCGACTGGCGGATCTAGGAGAATCTGGTCGACTGGCGGATCTGGGAGAATCTGGTCGACTGGCGGATCTGGGAGAATCTGGTCGACTGGCAGATCTGGGAGAATCTGGACGACTGGCAGATCTGAGAGAGTCTGGACGACTGGCAGATCTGGAAGAGTCTGGACGACTGGCAGATCTGGAAGAGTCTGATCGACTGGCAGATCTGGAAGAGTCTGGTCGACTGGCAGATCTGGAAGAGTCTGGTCGACTGGCAGATCTGGAAGAGTCTGGACGACTGGCAGATCTGGAAGAGTCTGGACGACTGGCAGATCTGGAAGAGTCTGGACGACTGGCAGATCTGGAAGAGTCTGGACGACTGGCAGATCTGGAAGAGTCTGGTCGACTGGCAGCTCTGTCTGCTCCATGCTGACTGGCTGCTCCATGCTGACTGGCAGCTCTGGCTGCTCCATGCTGACTGGCTGCTCTGGCTTCTCCATTCTGACTGGCTGCTCTGGCTGCTCCATGCTGACTGGCTGCTCCATGCTGACTGGCTGCTCCATGCTGACTGGCGGCCCTGGCTGCTCCATGCTGACTGGCGGCCCCATGCTGACTGGCAGCTCTGGCTGCTCCATGCTGACTGGCTGCTCTGGCTGCTCCATGCTGACTGGCTGCTCTGGCTGCTCCATGCTGACTGGCTGCTCCATGCTGACTGGCTGCTCCATGCTGACTGGCGGCCCTGGCTGCTCCATGCTGACTGGCGGCCCTGGCTGCTCCATGCTGACTGGCGGCCCTGGCTGCTCCATACTGACTGGCGGCCCTGACTGCTCCATGCTAACTGGCAGCTCTGGCGGCTCCTTGCAGACTGGCAGCTCTGGCGGCTCCTTGCAGACTGGCAGCTTTGGCGGCATCCTGCAGAAAGGCAGCTCTGGCGGCTCCTTGCAGACTGGCAGCTCCTTGCAGACTGGCAGCTCTATGCAGACTGGCAGCTCCTTGCAGACTGGCAGCTCCTTGCAGACTGGCAGCTCCATGCAGACCGGCAGCTCTATGCAGACTGGCAGCTCCTTGCAGACTGGCAGCTCTATGCAGACTGGCAGCTCCTTGCTAACTGGCAGCTCTAAGCTAACTGGCAGCTCTATGCTAACTGGCAGCTCTATGCTAACTGGCAGTTCTGAACAGGCGGGAGACTCCGGCAGCGCTGTAGAGGCGGAAAGCTCTGACAGCGCTAAACAGGCGGGAGACTCCGACAGCGCTGGAGAGGAGGAAGGCTCTGGCAGCGCTGGACAGGCGAGGCGCACTGTAGGCCTGATGCGTGGTGCTGGCACTGGTGGTACTGGGCCAAGGACACGCACAGGAAGCCTGGTGCGGGGAGCTGCTACCGGAGGGCTGGGGTGTGGAGGTGGTACTGGAAAAACCGGACCGTGCAGGCGCACTGGAGCTCTTGAGCACCGAGCCTGCCCAACCTTACCTGGTTGAATGCTCACGGTCGCCCTGCCAGTGCGGCGAGGTGGAATAGCCCGCACTGGGCTATGCAGGCGAACCGGAGACACCGAGCGCAAGGCTGGTGCCATGTAAGCCGGCCCAAGGAGACGCACTGGGGACCAGCTGCGTAGAGCCGGCTTCATGGCATTAGGCTCGACGCTCAATCTAGCCCGGCAGACACGCGGAGCTGGAATATACCGCACCGGGCTATGCACCCGCACTGGAGACACCGTGCGCACCACTGCATAACACGGTGCCTGTCCGGTCTCTCTAGCCCCCCGGTAAGCACAGGGAGTCTGCTCAGGTCTCCTACCTGGCATAGCCATACTCCCTGTTAGCCCCCCCCCAAGAAATTTTTGGGGCTGCCTCTCAGGCTTCCATCCGCTACGTCGTGCTGCCTCCTCATATCTACGCCTCTCAGCTTTCGCCGCCTCCAGTTCTTCTTTGGGGCGGCGATATTCTCCTGGCTGAGCCCAGGGTCCTCTTCCTTCTAATTCGTCCTCCCATGTCCATACCTCCTCTTTGGGCTGCTCCTGTTGCCTCTTCTCCTGCTGCACCTTTGGGCGGCTACACTCCCCTGGTTTAGCCCAGGGTCCTCTCCCGTCGAGGATTTCCTCCCATGTCCAGAAATCCTTATTGCGCGTCTCCTCGCGCTGCTCCTGCCTGTTGACACGCTGCTTGGTCCTTTTGTGGTGGGTGATTCTGTAACGGCTTTCTTCTATCTCCTCTTCTGATGAAGAGGTAGAACAAGGATCGGACCAAAATGCAGCGTGTAGATTGCGATCCATGTTTTAATGAACAAACGTAAAACACGAATCAATGCAAACACTACAAAATAAAGAACGTGAAGAACGTAACGAAAACCTAAACAGCCTATCTGGTGAAAAACACATAGACAGGAACAATCACCCACAAACACACAGTGAAACCCAGGCTACCTAAATATGGTTCCCAATCAGAGACAATGACGAACACCTGCCTCTGACTGAGAACCATATCAGGCTGAACATAGAAATAGACAAACAAGACATGAAACATAGAATGCCCACTCAGATCACACCCTGACCAATCAAAACATAGAAAATACAAAGTAAACTATGGTCAGGGCGTGACACTAGTTGAGTATCTGGATCATCAGCATTTGTGGGTTCGATTACAGGTTCAAAATGGCCAGAAACAAATACCTTTCTTCTGAAACTCGTCAGTCTATTCTTGTTCTGAGATATGAAGGCTATTCCATCCGAAAATCTGCCAAAAAACGAAAGATCTCGTACAACTCTGTGTACTACTCCCTTCACAGAACAGCGCAAACTGTCTCTAACCAGAAAAGAAAGAGGAGTGGTAGGCCCCGGTGCACAACTGAGCAAGAGGACAAGTGGCAGCTTCATAAAATAGTACCCGCAAAACACCATTCTCAATGTCAACAGTGAAGAGGCGACTCCGGGAGTTCCTCTGTCCAGTGTCTGGGTTCTTTTGCCCATTTTAAATCTTTTCTTTTCATTGGCCAGTCTGAGATATGGCTTTTTCTTTGCAACTCTGCTTAGACGGCCAGCATCCCTGAGTCGCCTCTTCCCTGTTGACGTTGAGACTGGTATTTTGCAGGTACTATTTAATGAAGCTGCTATTTGTGGACTGGGCAGCAGCCTCTAAGGTGCAGATTTGAGTAACCGGGTGGAAGCCGGCTAGTGATGGCTATTTAACAGTCTGATGGCCTTGAGATGGAAGCTGTTTTTCAGTCTCTTAGTCCCAGCTTTGATGCAGCTATACTGACCTCGCCTTCTGGAAGCTAGCGGGGTGAACAGGCAGTGGCTCAGGCGGTTGTTGTCCTTGATTATCTTTTTGTCCTTCCTGTGACATTGGGTGCTGTAGATGTCCTGGAAAGCAGGCAATATGCCCCGGTGGTGTGTATCACCCTCTGGAGAGCCCTGTGGTTAAGGGCGGTGCAGTTGCCATATCAGGCGGTGATACAGCCCGACAGGATGCTCTCAATTGTGCATCTGTAAAAGTTTCTGGGTGTCTTAGGGGCCAAGACTAATTTCTTCAGCCTACTGAGGTTGAAGATGCGCTGTTGCGCCTTCTTCACCACACTGTCTGTGTGGGTCGACCATTTCAGATTGTCCGTGATGGGTACACCGAGGAACTTGAAGCTTGCCACCTTGTCCAAAGCAGGATAGGGGTGAATTCATGATGGTTGAATTCATCTCCCTCCCAGAGTCTCAGATCAATCAAACACAGATGAATCCTCAGATCAGTCAAACACAGATGAATCCTCAGATCAGTCAAACCCAGATGAATCCTCAGATCAGTCAAACACAGATGAATCCTCAGATCAGTCAAACACAGATGAATCCTCAGATCATTCAAACACAGATGAATCCTCAGATCATTCAAACACAGATGAATCCTCAGATCAGTCAAACACAGATGAATCCTCAGATCATTCAAACACAGATGAAACCTCAGATCAGTCAAACACAGATGAAACCTCAGATCAGTCAAACACAGATTAATCCTCAGATCAGTCAAACACAGATGAATCCTCAGATCAGTCAAACACAGATGAAACCTCAGATCAGTCAAACACAGATGAATCCTCAGATGGTCCATCGTAGCTTGGAGGGATATTAAACTATTATCCGTGCAAGTCCAGGATGTGTTTCTCTCATAGACCAGACTCCTGTTACATTGGTACATTTGGATGTCTTTGTTTTACAGGACACGCTACTGAAGATGGAAAGAGGTCTTTGTTTTACAGGACACGCTACTGAAGATGGAAACAGGTCTATGTTTTACAGGACACGCTACTGAAGATTGAAAACAGGTCTTTGTTTTACTATACTACTGATGCCTACAGAACCCCTCAGAGACAATGTGGTTCTGAGGAAGGTCTCAGTCATGATACTACTGATGCCTTCAGAACCCCTGAGAGACAATGTGGTTCTGAGGAAGGTCTCAGTCATGATACTACTGATACCTTCAGAACCCCTCAGAGACAATGTGGTTCTGAGGAAGGTCTCAGTCACTATACTACTGATGCCTTCAGAACCCCTCAGAGACAATGTGGTTCTGAGGAAGGTCTCAGTCATGATACTACTGATGCCTTCAGAACCCCTGAGAGACAATGTGGTTCTGAGGAAGGTCTCAGTCATGATACTACTGATGCCTTCAGAACCCCTCAGAGACAATGTGGTTCTGAGGAAGGTCTCAGTCACTATACTACTGATGCCTTCAGAACCCCTGAGAGACAATGTGGTTCTGAGGAAGGTCTCAGTCATGATACTACTGATACCTTCAGAACCACTCAGAGACATTGTGATGCTGGGGAAGGTCTCAGTCACCATACTACTGATGCCTTCAGAACCCCTCAGAGACAATGTGGTTCTGAGGAAGGTCTCAGTCACTATACTACTGATGCCTTCAGAACCCCTCAGAGACAATGTGGTTCTGAGGAAGGTCTCAGTCACTATACTACTGATGCCTTCAGAACCACTCAGAGACAATGTTTTTCCGAGGAAGGTCTCAGTCACTATACTACTGATGCCTTCAGAACCCCTGAGAGACAATGTGGTTCTGAGGAAGGTCTCAGTCACTATACTACTGATGCCTTCAGAACCCCTCAGAGACAATGTGGTGCTGAGGAAGGTCTCAGTCACGATACTACTGATACCTACAGAACCCCACAGAGACATTGTGATGCTGAGGAAGGTCTCAGTCACTATTGTGTATCTGACATCATTCATACCTTCATTAATGAGTTGTTCACAGCAGTGGGATAATACTGTACAAGCTGTGGACATCAGCCACAGCACATTAGGGGTTTTAAAATGTGTTTCTATGCTCTCCTGACCTCTAGGTCATCTTGTTGCATTCCAAATGGCACCCTATTATCTAGTGCACTACTTTTGACCAAGGTCCGTAGTGCTCTGGTCAAAAGAAGTGGCTATGTAGGGAATAGGAAGGCATTTGGGACCCAGACTTAGTCTCCATTTTCCCATCCGTATGCATCAGTGAGTGAGTGTATGAACTGTGATAACAGTATGATATGATCTGCCACTGTGGAATGATGTGTCCTTGTAAATACACCAGTCAGCTGATCTCCATTGTTCTGATTGGAGGAACACAGACTGTGTTGCTTTATGAGCCGTATTAAAACCCATTCAGATGGATGGCAATACAATTATGCTCGCATCCCAAATGGAACCCTTTTCCCTTATATAGTGCACTATGCCTTATGGGTCCTAGTCAAAAGTAGTGCACTATATAGGGAATAGGGAGCCATTTGGGACGCATTAATGTCATTACTGATAAAACACCTTACTGCTCACTGAGGCAAGATAATCACCTGGACGTTGGATAATAATATAGTAATGTTGGAGCTCCTCCAGCCTAGCTAGATTAATATATTAATATGCAGTGGGAATAACAATAGACAGACTCAGCTGCATGTATTATAATGTGGTGTGAATTAAATATATTGACTAGGCGTGACAAAAGGATGGATGTGTTTCTTCATGACATTATAGAACTAAATATGGGCAAGTCCCCCGTGATGTTTCTGAGACTAGTTCTCCTGTTCAGTACAGTGTTGACAAAACCGTATACAGTATAAAGACCTGTAGTCACTGATGACCTCTTCCTTAATCAGGTCTCACCACTGCTATCAGAGGAGAGCTTTGTAAAACCAGGCTTGACAAGAACTAATGGCATCTTCTTTTCATCCCTCACTAACCCTAACCCCAACCCTCACTAACCCTAACCCCAACCCTAACCCTAACCCTCACTAACCCTAACCTCAACCCTCACTAACCCTAACCCCAACCCTCACTAACCCCAACCCTCACTAACCCTAACCCCAATCCTCACTAACCCTAACCCCAACCCCAACTCTCACTAACCCTAACCCCAACCCTCACTAACCCTAACCCCAACCATCACTAACCCTAACCCCAACCCTCACTCCATATGACCTGACTGATCCAGCAACCCTAACCCCAACCCTCACTAACCCTAACCCCAACTCCAACCCTCACTAACCCTAACCCCAACCCTTAAACCATACGATCTGACTGATCCAGCAGAGAGGAGACAACATCAAAGATACTGAACCATTCTTTCACTTTCTCCTGCTAGTGATTGTTCAGTTCTTACCAGGTCTATTTGAAGTCTTTATGTTCAGTTCTTACCAGGTCTATTTGAAGTCTTTATGTTCAGTTCTTACCAGGTCTCTAGTCTTGATGTTCAGTTCTTACCAGGTCTCTAGTCTTTATGTTCAGTTCTTACCAGGTCTCTAGTCTTGATGTTCAGTTCTTACCAGGTCTATTTGAAGTCTTTATGTTCAGTTCTTACCAGGTCTATTTGAAGTCTTTATGTTCAGTTCTTACCAGGTCTCTAGTCTTTATGTTCAGTTCTTACCAGGTCTCTAGTCTTTATGTTCAGTTCTTACCAGGTCTCTAGTCTTTATGTTCAGTTCTTACCAGGTCTCTAGTCTTGATGTTCAGTTCTTACCAGGTCTATTTGAAGTCTTTATGTTCAGTTCTTACCAGGTCTCTAGTCTTTATGTTCAGTTCTTACCAGGTCTCTAGTCTTGATGTTCAGTTCTTACCAGGTCTCTAGTCTTGATGTTCAGTTCTTACCAGGTCTCTAGTCTTGATGTTCAGTTCTTACCAGGTCTCTAGTCTTTATGTTCAGTTCTTACCAGGTCTCTAGTCTTTATGTTCAGTTCTTACCAGGTCTCTTTGATGTCTTGATGTTCAGTTCTTACCAGGTCTCTAGTCTTGATGTTCAGTTCTTACCAGGTCTATTTGAAGTCTTTATGTTTAGTTCTTACCAGGTCTCTAGTCTTTATGTTCAGTTCTGACCAGGTCTCTAGTCTTTATGTTCAGTTCTTACCAGGTCTCTTTGATGTCTTTATGTTCAGTTCTTACCAGGTCTCTAGTCTTTATGTTCAGTTCTTACCAGGTCTCTAGTCTTTATGTTCAGTTCTTACCAGGTCTCTAGTCTTTATGTTCAGTTCTTACCAGGTCTCTAGTCTTTATGTTCAGTTCTTACCAGGTCTCTAGTCTTTATGTTCAGTTCTTACCAGGTCTCTAGTCTTTATGTTCAGTTCTTACCAGGTCTCTAGTCTTGATGTTCAGTTCTTACCAGGTCTCTAGTCTTTATGTTCAGTTCTTACCAGGTCTCTTTGAAGTCTTGATGTTCAGTTCTTACCAGGTCTCTAGTCTTGATGTTCAGTTCTTACCAGGTCTCTAGTCTTTATGTTCAGTTCTTACCAGGTCTCTAGTCTTTATGTTCAGTTCTTACCAGGTCTATTTGAAGTCTTTATGTTCAGTTCTTACCAGGTCTCTAGTCTTGATGTTCAGTTCTTACCAGGTCTCTTTGAAGTCTTGATGTTCAGTTCTTACCAGGTCTCTAGTCTTGATGTTCAGTTCTTACCAGGTCTCTAGTCTTGATGTTCAGTTCTTACCAGGTCTATTTGAAGTCTTTATGTTCAGTTCTTACCAGGTCTCTAGTCTTGATGTTCAGTTCTTACCAGGTCTATTTGAAGTCTTGATGTTCAGTTTTTACCAGGTCTATTTGAAGTCTTTATGTTCAGTTCTTACCAGGTCTCTAGTCTTTATGTTCAGTTCTTACCAGGTCTCTAGTCTTTATGTTCAGTTCTTACCAGGTCTCTAGTCTTGATGTTCAGTTCTTACCAGGTCTCTTTGATGTCTTTATGTTCAGTTCTAAAACTGAGCAATGGTGAAACTATGGTAACCAATAATGTGTTTGAGTTCAATAGAAAGTATGTCTGATGGTGGGAGACAAAGCTGAGGATCAACATTAGACAGGCTGAACAATGGACCTCAGCAGGCGCAGGGCCAATCCTTCACTCTCCTCCGTGCTCTGCACCGCACCGCACTGAGCCGGGCTGAGCCTCGCTGCCATCCCTCCGTCCCTCCCTCCCTCACTCTATCCCTGCTGCTGTGTGGGACTGGAAACACACGCTGTTCCCAAAATTAACCAAACACATCGCTGCCGTTTTAATGCATAATACAATTACTGCCCTTCATACAAACATCCACAACAAATGTATGTCATTGTTCCCACATTCCAATCTCATTCTGAGCCATGCAACGTGAGGACCTACATATATCCATTCTCACTGAGCTAATTAACCAGGAAGGATAAACCTGCATGAGCTTTTCAGGCATTTCTCTGCCTGTTCTCCTTCCTGTTCTCCTGCCTGATGAAAGCAGAGGAGGAAAGGTAGAAACACTGACGATGGGAGAAATTAGAAGACTAATGGTGAGCAGGATTCCCCGCAGTTTCAGGACATGAAGAGACTAATGGTGAGCAGGATTCCCAGCAGGCTCAGGACATGAAGAGGCTAATGGTGAGCAGGATTCCCAGTCGGCTCAGAACATGAAGAGACTAATGGTGAGCAGGATTCCCAGTCGGCTCAGAACATGAAGAGACGAATGGTGAGCAGGATTCCCAGTCGGCTCAGGACATGAAGAGGCAAATGGTGAGCAGGATTCCCAGTCGGCTCAGAACATGAAGAGACGAATGGTGAGCAGAATTCCCAGCCGGCTCAGGACATGAAGAGACTAAAGGTGAGCAGGATTCCCAGCAGGCTCAGGACATGAAGAGACTAATGGTGAGCAGGATTCCCAGTCGGCTTAGAACATGAAGAGACTAATGGTGAGCAGGATTCCCAGCCGGCTCAGGACATGAAGAGACTAATAGTGAGCAGGATTCCCAGACGGCTCAGGACATGAAGAGAATAATGGTGAGCAGGATTCCCAGTCGGCTCAGGACATGAAGAGGCTAATGGTGAGCAGGATTCCCAGCAGGCTCAGGACATGAAGAGACTAATGGTGAGCAGTATTCCCAGTAGGCTCAGGACATGAAGAGACTAATGGTGAGCAGGATTCCAGTCGGCTCAGGACATGAAGAGGCTAATGGTGAGCATGATTCCCAGCAGGCTCAGGACATGAAGAGGCTAATGGTGAGCAGGATTCCCAGCCGGTTCAGGACATGAAGAGACTAATGGTGAGCAGGATTCCCAGTCGGCTCAGGACATGAAGAGGCTAATGGTGAGCATGATTCCCAGCAGGCTCAGGACATGAAGAGACTAATGGTGAGCAGGATTCCCAGCAGGCTCAGGACGTGAAGAGACTAATGGTGAGCAGGATTCCCAGCAGGCTCAGGACATGAAGAGGCTAATGGTGAGCAGGATTCCCAGTCGGCTCAGAACATGAAGAGACTAATGGTGAGCAGGATTTCCAGTAGGCTCAGGACATGAAGAGCATGACACAGGGACAGCTCCTTTAGAGAGGACTATTATAGGTTCAGTCTAATGTTTTCATTGTTTCTGTTCCTACAGTATATAGACATAAGAAAACTAGGGATTCAATTACTGCACATTTAAATAAGACAAATTTATATAACAAAAAGCAAACACTTGCTACATACAACACAAATGATCCACATTGTTAAAAAGCTATGACAGATCATTCTAGGGGGCGGGGAACAAAAAAGGATGAAATCCCACAAAATCCCCAAAAGAAATCCCCAAATGATATTAGCCGTGAGCTGCTGTATTGCACCAGTATCCAGTCTTACAGTACACCTGCTTAGGTTAGTGTGACTAAAGCCTGCAGCTTGCAGAATAAGCAGTGGAGAGTCAGTGGTGTTCTGCTGAATAGCCCTAACTGAATCTGAGGAGCAGGGCAGACACTCCACCAGAGAGAAGACTGCAGAATATCTAGCCATTTACAAATGGACTTAAAAGTGTCGACAGAAGCACATCATCTATAAGAAAGGCTTATTTTACAGCAATGCAGCCTTCCTGTGGTGTAATTTAATTCTCTACAAGAGTTATTTTTCTGTCCCTGTCCTTCCATCTTCTATCTCATGGAGGGAACAGAAGGACCAAGCCAATTTCTACACCGGCAGCAAACTGCCCACTCTTCTTCCCCATCAAATTAGAAAAGCTGTTTGTGTTTTTATCTTTCAGATTTCCTGGGTTTTATGGCTAAATACTGAAGCACTGGAGGCTGGTCATGCTTTAAGCTACTAGAAAAAGTTAAGCTTCAGCATTGGCTAGCCGAGATATCGGCAGTAAGCCGACAAGTAATTAAAGCAGCATATCTGTAACAACTGTCATCTCTTATTTCTGCTCAGCTTGGACGGAAACCAAAGGCGAGAACAGCCAGGAAGGAGCAGGGAGAAAAAGGGACTTGACATTACTGGGCAGTGTGCTGGGTAACTCTCTCTCTCTCTCTCTCTCTCTCTCTGAACAGTTTAGCAAACGGGGGCGTTTAGGGGATTGGGGGAGCAGATCAAAAGGCCCTTCACCAATTAACAGCAGGGAGAAGACCATCAAATAAGGTATACATTTCAGTTCAACACGTTTCAGTGAGCCAAGCAGGAAATGCATTCTAATACTCCTGAGTGGTGGAAGCTTGGAACCCTCAGTGATGTCACCATGGGTTCTCTAAATAGGCTCAACGGCTCTCAGAATGGTTTGGTGCACTACTGTAGAAGTCTTGTTGAGTATAGTGTTGAGTCGGTCAGATAACAGTGGAACATTGATACTGTAGGTTCTGCTATGTAGGAAGAACAGGAAACATGAGGCTAGCTCTGCCCCGGGTCTGATGGAGGTCAGAGCTGTGTGAAGCCATTTTATTTCTATGGTTGCAGAAAGCTTTTGCACAATTTTCAACAATCTTTGACAAGAAGATGTTCTCAAATGCATGGTGCAATATGCACTCTATAGACACAGTTTATTAGGTACAACACCCCGTTCACAGACATGGATCGCTCCTACAGACAGTGTCACTTGGCCGTGCCTTGCTATATAATACAGATCCAGTATCTCAGAAATGGCTGCCCTCCTGGGATTTTAACGCAGGACAGTGTCTAAGATTTGCCAAGAATGGTGCGACAAACAAAATAAGTATCACTGAGGAGCAACACTGAGGAGCATCACTGAGGAGACTGATCACTAAGGAGCATCACTGAGGAGCATCACTGAGGAAACTGATCACTAAGGAGCATCACTGAGGAGCAACACTGAGGAGCATCACTGAGGAGACTGATCACTAAGGAGCATCACTGAGGAGCAACACTGAGGAGACTGATCACTAAGGAGCGTCACTGAGGAGCGACACTGAGGAGCATCACTGAGGAAACTGATCACTGAGGAGCATCACTGAGGAGCAACACTGAGGAGCATCACTGAGGAGACTGATCACTAAGGAGCATCACCGAAGAGCCTGATCACTGAGGAGCATCACTGAGGAGCAACACTGAGGAGCATCACTGAGGAGACTGATCATTAAGGAGCATCACTGAGGAGCAACACTGAGGAGAATCACTGAGGAGACTGATCACTAAGGAGCATCACTGAGGAGCATCACTGAGAAACTGATCACTAAGGAGCATCACTGAGGAGCAACACTGAGGAGCATCCCTGAGGAGACTGATCACTAAGGAGCATCACTGAGGAGCATCACTGATGAAACTGATCACCGAGGACCACCACTGAAGAGCCTGATCACTGAGGAGCATCACTGAGGAAACTGATCACTGAGGAGCATCACTGAGTAAACTGATCACTAAGGAGCATCACTGAGGAGCATCAATGAGGAGACTGATCACTAAGGAGCATCAGTGAGGAGCATCACTGAGGAAACTGATCACTAAGGAGCATCACTGAGGAGCAACACTGAGGAGCATCACTGAGGAGACTGATCACTGAGGAGCAACACTGAGGAGCATCACTGAGGAGCAACAGTGAGGAGCATCACTGAGGAGACTGATCACTAAGGAGCATCACTGAGGAGCATCACTGAGGAAACTGATCACTAAGGAACATCACTGAGGAGCAACACTGAGGAGACTGATCACTAAGGAGCGTCACTGAGGAGCGACACTGAGGAGCATCACTGAGGAAACTGATCACTGAGGAGCATCACTGAGGAGCAACACTGAGGAGCATCACTGAGGAGACTGATCACTAAGGAGCGTCACTGAGGAGCGACACTGAGGAGCATCACTGAGGAAACTGATCACTGAGGAGCATGAGAAACTGATCACTAAGGAGCATCACTGAGGAGCAACACTGAGGAGCATCCCTGAGGAGACTGATCACTAAGGAGCATCACTGAGGAGCATCACTGATGAAACTGATCACCGAGGACCATCACTGAAGAGCCTGATCACTGAGGAGCATCACTGAGGAAACGGATCACTGAGGAGCATCACTGAGTAAACTGATCACTAAGGAGCATCACTGAGGAGCATCAATGAGGAGACTGATCACTAAGGAGCATCAGTGAGGAGCATCACTGAGGAAACTGATCACTAAGGAGCATCACTGAGGAGCAACACTGAGGAGCATCACTGAGGAGACTGATCACTGAGGAGCAACACTGAGGAGCATCACTGAGGAGACTGATCACTAAGGAGCATCACTGAGGAGCAACAGTGAGGAGCATCACTGAGGAGACTGATCACTAAGGAGCATCACTGAGGAGCATCACTGAGGAAACTGATCACTAAGGAGCATCACTGAGGAGCAACACTGAGGAGATTGATCACTAAGGAGCGTCACTGAGGAGCGA
Organism: Oncorhynchus clarkii lewisi; assembly: GCF_045791955.1. Lineage (NCBI taxonomy): Eukaryota > Metazoa > Chordata > Actinopteri > Salmoniformes > Salmonidae > Oncorhynchus > Oncorhynchus clarkii. The sequence continues at coordinate 69,064 of NW_027258052.1, read as the reverse complement.
CACTGAGGAGCATCACTGAGGAAACTGATCACTGAGGAGCATCACTGAGGAGCAACACTGAGGAGCATCACTGATGAGACTGATCACTAAGGAGCATCACCGAAGAGCCTGATCACTGAGGAGCGTCACTGAGGAGCAACACTGAGGAGCATCACTGAGGAGACTGATCATTAAGGAGCATCACTGAGGAGCAACACTGAGGAGAATCACTGAGGAGACTGATCACTAAGGAGCATCACTGAGGAGCATCACTGAGAAACTGATCACTAAGGAGCATCACTGAGGAGCAACACTGAGGAGCATCCCTGAGGAGACTGATCACTAAGGAGCATCACTGAGGAGCATCACTGATGAAACTGATCACCGAGGACCATCACTGAAGAGCCTGATCACTGAGGAGCATCACTGAGGAAACTGATCACTGAGGAGCATCACTGAGTAAACTGATCACTAAGGAGCATCACTGAGGCGCATCAATGAGGAGACTGATCACTAAGGAGCATCAGTGAGGAGCATCACTGAGGAAACTGATCACTAAGGAGCATCACTGAGGAGCAACACTGAGTAGCATCACTGAGGAGACTGATCACTGAGGAGCAACACTGAGGAGCATCACTGAGGAGACTGATCACTAAGGAGCATCACTGAGGAGCAACAGTGAGGAGCATCACTGAGGAGACTGATCACTAAGGAGCATCACTGAGGAGCATCACTGAGGAAAGTGATCACTAAGGATTATCACTGAGGAGCAACACTGAGGAGCATCACTGAGGAGACTGATCACTAAGGAGCATCACTGAGGAGCATCACTGATGAAACTGATCACCGAGGAGCATCACTGAAGAGCCTGATCACTGAGGAGCATCACTGAGGAAACTGATCACTGAGGAGCATCACTGAGGAAACTGGTCACTGAGGAGCATCACTGAGGAATCTGATCACTAAGAAGCATCACTGAGGAAACTGATCACTGAGGAATCTGATCACTAAGAAGCATCACTGAGGAGCATCACTGAGGAATCTGATCACTAAGAAGCATCACTGAGGAAACTGATCACTGAGGAATCTGATCACTAAGAAGCATCACTGAGGAGCATCACTGAGGAATCTGATCACTAAGAAGCATCACTGAGGAAACTGATCACTGAGGAGCCTGATCACTGAGGAGCAACACAGTTGAGAATCACTGAGGAGCCTGATCACAAAGGAGCCCAATCACTGAGTAGTGTCACTGAGTGAACATGATCACCGAGGAGCCTAATCTCTGAGGAGCATCATTGAGGAGCCTGATAACTGTGGAGCCTGATCACTGAGGAGCACCACTGAGGAGCTTCACTGAGGAGCCTGATCACTGAGGAGACTGATCACTGAGGAGCATCACTGGGGAGCCTGATCATCACTGAGGAGCATCACTGATGAGCCTCACTGAGGAGCCTGATCACTGAGGAGCCTGATCGGTGTGTTCACATTAATAGCTGCCTGTTAGAGAACAATTCATTAAATACAAATTAATGTGAGAATAATCACTGAGGAGTGTCACTGAGGAGCCTGAAGGCTGATGAGCCTGAATACTGAGGAGCCTGATCACTGAGGAGCTTCACTGAAGTTTTTCACTGAGGAGCCTGTAGACTGAGGAGCCTGTAGACTGAGGAGCCTGTAGACGGAGGAGCCTGATCACTGAGGAGCTTCACTGAGGAGCTTCACTGAGGAGCCTAATCAATGATGAGGATGGTCACTGACGGGCCTTAACGCTGCAGAACCTGATCACTGAGGAGTATCTCTGAGGAGCATCACTGAGAAGCCTGATCTCTGAGAATCCTGATAAACCTGGAGCCTGATCACCAAGGAGCATCACTGAAAATCATCACTGTAGAACCTGATCACTGAAAGCCTGATAACTGAGGAGCATCACTGAGGAGCCTGATAACTGAGGAGCATCACTGAGGAGCCTGATAACTGAGGAGCATCACTGAGGAGCCGGATAACTTCGGAGCATCACTGAAGAGGCTGATCACTGAGGAGCATCATTGAGGAGCATCACTGAAGAGCCTGATCACTGAGGAGCATCACTGAGGAGCCTGATAACTGAGGATCATCACTGAAGAGCCTGATCACTAAGGAGCCTGGTCATTGAAGACCATAAATGAGGAGCCTGATCACTGAGGAGCTTCACTGAGGAGCCTGATCACTGATGAGCCAGATCATTGAGGAGCCTGATCACTGTGGAGCCTGATCACTGAGGAGCCTGATCGCTGTGGAGCCTGATCACTGAGGAGCATCACTGAGGAGCCTGATCACTGAGGAGCCTCACTGAGGAGCCTGATCAGTGTGCTCACATTAATAACTGCCTGTTAGTAATCAACTCATTAAAGAAATGTGTTTCCAGTATGCAAAATCTTGAGCATTGATTCTGTATTTTATGTAACCCTAAAAGCCCTGAAAGGGTACATTTTGACCACTAAAGCCTCAGTAGGGGTACATTTTGACCCCTAAAGCTTCAGTAGGGCTTCATTTTGACCCCTAAAAGCCCTGAAAGGGTACATTTTGACCCCTAAAAGCCCTGAAAGGGTACATTTTGACCCCTAAAGCCTCAGTAGGGGTACACTTTGACCCCTAATGCACCAACAGGGGTACATTTTGACCCCTAAAGTACTGAAAGTGGTACATTTTGACCCCTAAAGCATTAAAGGGGGTACATTTTGACCCCTAAAGCACCAACAGGGGTACATGTTTTATCACCACAGCCCCCCCCCCCATATACTACCCACCACTGCAACATGTATGCTCTTGTTGCTGTCATGTCAGTAACTAGTTGATGGCAAAGTCATAACATTACAAAAGGATTATTATTTTTTATTTTCTTATTTCACCTTTATTTAACCAGGTTGGCAAGTTGAGAACAAGTTCTCATTTACAACTGCGACCTAGCCAAGATAAAGCAAAGCAGTGCGACCAAAACAACAACACACAGTTACACATGATCAAATGTACAGTCAATAACACAAAATAAAATAAAAATGGAAACATCTATGTACAGTGTGTGTGTAAATGTAGAAGAGTAGGGAGGAGGGCAATACATTGTCCCTAGGGCTGAAAATAATTACAATTTAGCATTAATACTGGAGTTATAGATGTGAAGATGATTATGTGCAGGTAGAGATACTGGGATGCAAAAGAGCAAGAGGGTAAGTAATAATATGGGGATGAGGTAGTAGGGTGTGCTATTTACAGATTGCCACGACTTTCACCGAGATAGGTCCCTCTCCTTGTTCGGGCGGCGTTCGGCGGTCGACGTCACCGGTCTTCTAGCCATCGCCGAGCCACCTTTCATTTTCCGTTTGTTTTGTCTTGTTTTCCCGCACACCTGGTTTGCATTCCCTCATTACTCGTCTTGCATATAACCCTCTGTTTCCCCCATGTCTGTGTGTGGAGTTGTTCTATGTAAATGTATGTGTACTCCAGGCTGGTTATTTTAACCCTTGTGTGTGGAGTTGTTATATGTAAATGTATGTGTACTCCAGGCTGGTTATTGTAACCCTTGTGTGTGGAGTATTTCTATGTAAATGTATGTGTTCTCCAGGCTGGTTATTGTAACCCGTGTGTGTTTAGTTTTCTTGGTACCGTGTTCTGTTCGCCTCAATAAATGGCTCCGTTTGCAACCCATTTCTGCTCTTCTGCACCTGACTTCCCTGCAGACAGTCACTCCTTTACACAGATGGGCTGTGGACAGTGTACAGTGATCGGCAAGCTGCTCAGACAGCTGATGCTTAAAGAGGGAGATAGAGGACTAGAGCTTCAGATATTTTTGCAATTCGTTCCAGTCATTGGCAGCAGAGAACTGGAAGAAAAGGCGGCCAAAGGAAGTGCTGGCTTTGGGGATGACCCGTGCAATATTCCTGCTGGAGCACGTGCTACTGGTGGGTGTTGCTATGCTGACCAGTGAAATGAGATAAGGCGGGGTTTCACCTAGCAAAGACTTACAGATGACCTGCAGCCAGTGGGTTTGGCGACTGATATGTAGTGAAGGCCAGCCAACTAGAGCATACAGGTAGCAGTGGTGGTTAGTATATGGGGCTTTGGTGATAAAACGGATGGCACTGTGATAGACTGCATCCAGTTTGCTAAGTAGAGTGTTGGGGCTATTTTGTAAATTACATCGCCGAAGTCGAGGATTGGTAGGATGGTCAGTTTTACGAGGGTAAGTTTGGCGACATGAGTGAAGAAGGCTTTGTTGCGAAATAGGAAGCCGATTCTAGATTTCACTTTGGATTGGCGATGCTTAATGTGAGTCTGGAAGGAGAGTTTACAGTCTAACAAGACACCTAGGTATTCGTAGGTGTCCACATATTTTAGGTCAGAACCGTCCAGAGTAGTGATGCCAGTCAGGTGGGCAGGTGCGGGCAGCGAACGGTTGACAAGCATGCATTTAGTTTACTAGCATTTAAGAGCAGTTGGAGGCCACGGAAGGAGTGTTGTATGGCATTGAAGCTCGTTTGGAGGTTTGTTAGCACAGTGTCCAAAGAAGGGCCAGATGTATACAGAATGGTGACACCTGCGTAGAGGTGGATCAGAGAATCACCAGCAGCAAGAGCGACATCATTGACATATACAGAGCAAAGAGTCAACCCGAGAATTGAACACTGTGGCACCCACATAGAGACTTCCAGAGGTCCGAACAACAGTCCCTCCGATTTGACACACTGAACTCTATCTGAGAAGTAGTTGGTGAACCAGGTGAGGCAGTCATTTGAGAAGCCAAGGCTATTGAGTCTGCCGATAAGAATGCGGTGATTGACAGCGTCGAAAGCCTTGGCCAGGTCAATGAAGACGGCTGCACAGTACTGTACTTTATCGATGGCGGTTATGATATCGTTTAGTACCTTGAGCGTGGCTGAGGTGCACCCATGGCCAGCTCGGAAACCAGATTGCACAGCAGAGAAGACACGGTGGGATTTGAAATGTCGGTGATCTGTTTATTAATTTGGCTTTCGAAGATTTTCAAAAGGCAGGGCAGGATGGATATAGGTCTATATCAGTTTGGGTCTAGAGTGTCTCCCCCTTTGAAGAGGGGGATAACCTCGGCAGCTTTACAATCTTTGGCGTTCTCAGACAATACAAAAGAGAGGTTGAATTGGATAGTAATAGGGGTTGCAACAATTTCGGCGGGTCATTTTAGAAAGAGAGGGTGCAGATTGTCTAACCCAGCTGATTTGTTGAGATCCAGATTTTGCAGTTTTTTCAGAACATCAGCTGTCTGGATTTCAGCTAGCCGGGAGAAGGGCCTAGCTTGAGGCTAGCTCCAGGCTAACTGGTGCTTGCTTCAGGACAGAAACCCCCTTGGACGGTTATGATGGATCGATGAGGCTCCCTGTCGGAAGCAAAGAGTCATGGCCAATTGGCAAAAGAGTAATCTCTTCGGCTAGCTGGGAGATGGGCCTGGTTCGAGGCTAGCTCCAGGCTAACTGGTGCTTGCTTCAGGACAGAGACGTTAGACAGGAGTAGCCATTCGGATAGCAGCTAGCTAGCTACAATTATCCGGTGTAAAGGTTCAGAGATGGCGGTAGGAATCCGAAGATGTGGTAGAGAAAAGCAGTCTGATATGCTCTGGGTTGATATCGTGCTGTGCAGGCTAGCAGGAATTGACTGGGTTGAGGCTGGCAGTCCTGGTTAATGGTGATGACCGCTAGCAGTGGCTAACTGACAACTAGCTATGAGCTAGTTAGCTTGCTAGCTTCTGAACGGGCTTCCGGTTCAAAAGTGTAAAAATACCAAATCCATACCACAATGGGTGAGACAGGAGAGCATGTTCAGTCCGTAGATGGAAAATGAGATGTAAAAAATAATACAAATATATAACGATATATACAAGGGACAATCAAAACAGACATCATCACTGCTACGCCATCTTGGATCTCTGAAATTATGCAATTTTTGACCCCTTGGAGGCAGAATTGACCCCTGATGGTGGTTTTATGGAATTGCAATGTTGCAGAGTAAGATTTATTCTTTGTAATGTGTATAATTTCTTCCGTGTGAGATTTCTTCTTCCAATATATTTGTTGCGGGTTACTACCGCTCCCTCGCTCTCCATCTTCCCTCAACTCGTTATGCATGCAGCAGTAAGAGTAAGTCAAATAATGGTTTGTAATTCAATAGAGCAATCTTAACTCATTTAGTTGTGCTAAGGGCTGACTGAGGGAGACAAAGAGCTCAAAATGTTGCCGCTGTGCTCATTATGTATATTTAAAACAATTAGCAATTCAAGGCCACACAGTGTGGTGGTGGGGGGAGAGGAGAGGAGGGGAGGAGAGAGGAGACGGGAGGGGAGAGCATTAGCTTCAAAGCCTGCTGCTAGGACTAACCCTGTAGCCCAGTTACCAGGTCACTCTCCTGAAGAGAACGGGAAGATGCAATTAAAATAATTTAAAAACAATGTGTAACCACAGACGGCTGCATATTACTGTGTGTTGCTGTACAATACTGGCGACCTCAGCGTCCCTGTTCTCTCCCTGGGTTAGGCCAGCCATTAGAGCTTAGGGCTCCAGAATGGCGCAGTGGTCTAAGGCACTGCATCTCAGTGCTAGAGGCCTCAATACAGACACTTTGGTTCGAATCCAGGCTGTATCACAACCGGCCATGTTTGGGAGTCCCAAAGGGCGGCGCACAATTGGCCCAGCGTCGTCCTTGTTTGACCGGTGTAGGCCGTCATCGTAAATAAGAATCTGTTCTTAACTGACTAGCCTAGTTAAATTAATGTTAAATGAAATAAAACATGGGTTAGGACAGCCCTGCAGAGCAGGTAGAATCCTATTCTAAATGAATTACATCTGTAATTCAGTATGAAAAAGTAGATCAGGTTGTGTACAACTGTAGGACAATACATATACTGTAATGCCTTCTGAGATGTCTTTATGAGGCAGCTAAATGTACAACAGGGCAAGGGGTGTGTAGACTTTCACTAGTCACAACTGAAGTCTATTGTTCAATATACTATACCACAAGAGTGATATCTGTTAATACAACTGAAGTCACTTCTACTGCTCAATATACTACCACAACACTGTCTCTCCGTCCTGCTGAAACATACCCAATTACCACAACACTGTCTCTCCGTCCTGCTGAAACATACCCAATTACCACAACACTGTCTCTCCGTCCTGCTGAAACATACCCAATTACCACAACACTGTCTCTCCGTCCTGCTGAAACATACCCAATTACCACAACACTGTCTCTCAGTCCTGCTGAAACATACCCAATTACCACAACACTGTCTCTCAGTCCTGCTGAAACATACCCAATTACCACAACACTGTCTCTCAGTACTGCTGAAACATACCCAATTACCACAACACTGTCTCTAAGTCCTGCTGAAACATACACAATTACCACAACACTGTCTCTCAGTCCTGCTGAAACATACCCAATTACCCAATTTCCACAACACTGTCTCTCAGTCCTGCTGAAACATACACAATTTCCACAACAGTCTCTCAGTCCTGCTGAAACATACCCAAATACCACAATACTATCTCTCAGTCCTGCTCAAATATATCCAATCACCATAAGACTGTCTCTCAGTCCTGCTGAAATATACCCAACCACCACAAGACTGTCTCTCAGTCCTGCTCAAATGTACCCAATCAATTTGTCATTAGGAAATGAAAGAAGCTGTTTCAAAATGCATCAGTGTGAGGTCATTAATTCAGCTCATGCTACAACAGCTCAGCCGTGCTGGAAGTACTTTAAGACTTTACATTCTCTACGTCCTTATCTGCTTAGTGTCATTTCCCAATTATCTGCTGTTCACCAGGACATCAGGGGAGAGCTTAATGCTGTTTTCTGTTTATCTGCTCTTCACCAGGACATCAGGGGGGAGCTCAATGTGAGAACACACTGAGAACACAATGAGAAAACAATGAGAATACAATGAGAATGCAATGAGAATATGACGAGAACACAATTAGAATATAATGAGAACACAATTAGAATACGATGAGAACACAATTAGAATACAATGAGAACACAATTAGAATACGATGAGAACACAATTAGAATATGATGAGAACACAATTAGAATATGATGAGAACACAATTAGAATACGATGAGAACACAATTAGAATATGATGAGAACACAATTAGAATATGAAGAGAACACAATTAGAATACGATGAGAGCACAATTAGAATACGATGATAATACGATGAGAATACAATTAGAATATGATGAGAATACAATTAGAATATGATGAGAACACAATTAGAATACGATGAGAATACGATGAGAATTCAATTAGAATATGATGAGAACACAATGAGAATATGATGAGAACACAATGAGAATATGATGAGAACACAATTAGAATACGAAGAGAATACAATTAGAATACGATGAGAATACAATTAGAATATGATGAGAATACAATTAGAATATGATGAGAATACAATTAGAATATGATGAGAATACAATTAGAATACGATGAGACTACAATTAGAATACGATGAGAATACAATTAGAATACGATGAGAATACAATTAGAATACGATGAGAACACAATTAGAATACGATGAGAATACAATTAGAATACGATGAGAATACAATTAGAATACGATGAGAACACAATTAGAATATGATGAGAACACAATTAGAATACGATGAGAATACAATTAGAATATAACGAGAACACAATGAGAAAATGATGAGAACACAATTAGAATATAATGAGAATACAATTAGAATATGATGGGAACACAATGAGAACACAATGAGAACGCAATGAGAACACAATGAGAATATGATGAGAATACAATTGTAATATGATGAGAACACAATGAGAACACAATTAGAATACGATGAGAACACAATTAGAATATGATGAGAATACGATGAGAATACAATTAGAACACAATTAGAATATGATGAGAACACAACGAGAACATAATTGGAATACGATGAGAACACAATTAGAATATGATGAGAACACAATGAGAACACAATGAGAACGCAATGAGAACACAATGAGAACGCAATGAGAACACAATGAGAATATGATGAGAATACAATTGTAATATGATGAGAACACAATGAGAACACAGTGAGAGTACAATTAAAATACAATTAGAACACGATGAGAATACAATGAGAATATGATGAGAATACAATGAGATTACAATTAAAATACAATGAGAATACGATGAGAATACAATGAGAATATGATGAGAATACAATGAGATTACAATTAGAATACAATGAGAATATGATGAGAATATAATGAGATTACAATTAAAATACAATTAGAATACAATGAGAATATGATGAGAATACAATGAGAACATGATGAGAATACAATGAGATTACAATTAAAATACAATGAGAATACGATGAGAATACAATGAGAATATGATGAGAATACAATGAGAATACGATGAGAATACAATGAGAATACGATGAGAATACAATTAAAATACAATTAGAATACGATGAGAATACAATGAGAATACGATGAGAATACAATTAAAATACAATTAGAATACGATGAGAATACAATGAGAATATGATGAGAATACAATGAGATTACAATTAAAATACAATTAAAATACAATTAGAATACGATGAGAATACACTGAGAATACGATGAGAATACAATGAGAATACGATGAGAATACAATGAGAATATGATGAGAATACAATGAGAATACAATGAGAATACGATGAGAATATGATGCGAATACAATGAGATTACAATTAAAATACAATTAAAATACAATTAGAATACGATGAGAATACAATGAGAATACGATGAGAATACAATGAGAATACGATGAGAATACAATGAGAATATGATGCGAATACAATGAGATTACAATTAAAATACAATTAGAATACAATGAGAATATGATGAGAATACAATGAGAATACGATGAGAATACAATGAGAATATGATGAGAATACAATGAGATTACAATTAAAATACAATTAAAATACAATTAGAATACGATGAGAATACAATGAGAATACGATGAGAATACAATGAGAATACGATGAGAATACAATGAGAATATAATGAGAATACAATGAGATTACAATTAAAATACAATTAGAATACAATTAGAATATGATGAGAATACAATGAGAATATGATGAGAATACAATGAGATTACAATTAAAATACAATTAGAATACGATGAGAATACAATGAGAATATGATGAGAATACAATGAGATTACAATTAGAATACGATGAGAATACAATTAAAATACAATTAGAATACGATGAGAATACAATGAGAACACAATTTGAATACAATGCGAACACAATGAGAATGTAAACACTTATTTTTCAGCAAAATGTGTTTTTGTGCAGAAATGTTACTTTTATGTAACATTAATTAATAACAAAACAGTATTCCCATCCAGAAATACAAATAAAATTGTTAAAATACGAGCCTAGTTGGTTTAGCCACAAAAGGCAGGAACCTTCCTGCTAGCCATGATTGGCTGAGATAATGAATGGGCTGGACATGCCAGGAGAGGAGTTTGGATTGGTCTACCATGTCGGATGCTTCTGTCTATAACGTGAGCTGTTCAGTATGTGTTGACAGTCGTTTCTACCACACCGTTTTTGAAAGATATAACGTTAGCCATCAAGAACTACAAATGTTTTTCTACTTTTCTCAGCAATATTGAAACCCTGAATGTAGCAGGCGCTATTGACAGATCAGTTGGAACAAGTGATGGGCTACTTTCTCCACAGGCCACAGTCAGTGTGAACCAGAGTGACTTGACACAACGCCGGCCAAACAAGACGTAGCTAAAAACAAAACGGAGTTAAACATGGTTCCAGTCTGCTGTGAAGAGTTCCTCCATGTACAGTGGGGCAAAAAAGTATTTAGTCAGCCACCAATTGTGCAAGTTCTCCCACTTAAAAAGATGAGAGAGACCTGTAATTTTCATCATAGGTACACTTCACTATGACAGACAAAATGAGAAAATCACATTGTAGGATTTTTTATGAATTTATTTGCAAATTATGGTAGAAAATAAGTATTTCGTCAATAACAAAAGTTTCTCAATACTTTGTTATATACTCTTTGTTGGCAATGACAGAGGTCAAACGTTTTCTGTAAGTCTTCACAAGGTTTTCACACACTGTTGCTGGTATTTTGGCCCATTCCTCCATGCAGATCTCCTCTAGAGCAGTGTTGTTTTGGGGCTGTTGCTGGGCAACACAAACTTTCAACTCCCTCCAAAGATTTTCTATGGGGTTGAGATCTGGAGAATGGCTAGGCCACTCCAGGACCTTGAAATGATTCTTACGAAGCCACTCTTTCGTTGCCCGGGCGGTGTGTTTGGGATCATTGTCATTTTGAAAGACCCAGCCACGTTTCATCTTCAATGCCTTTGCTGATGGAAGGAGGTTTTCACTCAAAATCTCACGATACATGGCCCCATTCATTCTTTCCTTTACACGGATCAGTCGTCCTGGTCCCTTTGCAGAAAAACAGCCCAAAAGCATGATGTTTCTACCCACATGCTTCACAGTAGGAATGGTGTTCTTTGGATGCAACTCAGCATTCTTTGTCCTCCAAACACGACGAGTTGAGTTTTTACCCCAAAACATATATTTTGGTTTTATCTGACCATATGACATTCTCCCAATCTTCTTCTGGATCATCCAAATGCTCTCTAGCAAACTTCAGACGGGCCTGGACATGTACTGGCTTAAGCAGGGGGACACGTCTGGCACTGCAGGATTTGAGTCCCTGGCGGCGTAGTGTGTTAATGATGGTAGGCTTTGTTAATTTGGTCCCAGCTCTCTGCAGGTCATTCACTAGGTCCCCCCGTGTGGTTCTGGGATTTTTGCTCACCGTTCTTGTGATAATTTTGACCCCACGGGGTGAGATCTTGCGTGGAGCCCCAGATCGAGGGAGATTATCAGTGGTCTTGTATGTCTTCCATTTCCTAATAATTGCTCCCACAGTTGATTTCTTCAAACCAAGCTGCTTACCTATTGCAGATTCAGTCTTCCCAGCCTGGTGCAGGTCTACAATTTTGTTTCTGGTGTCCTTTGACAGCTCTTTGGTATTGGCCATAGTGGAGTTTGGAGTGTGACTGTTGGAGGTTGTGGACAGGTGTCTTTAATACTGATAACAAGTTCAAACAGTTGCCATTAATACAGGTAACGAGTGGAGGACAGAGGAGCCTATGTAAGTATTGGTACAGGGGAGCCTATTAAAGAAGAAGTTACAGGTCTGTGAGAGCTAGAAATCTTGCTTGTTTGTAGGTGACCAAATACTTATTTTCCACCATAATTTGCAAATAAATTCATAAGAACTCCTACAATGTGATTTTCTGGATTTTCTTTCCTCATTCTGTCTGTCATAGTTGAAGTGTACCTATGATGAAAATTACAGGCCTCTCTCATCTTTTTAAGTGGGAGAACTTGCACAGTTGATGGCTGACTAAATACTGACTAAACTGTTTTTATTGCAAGTTAAAGCATACTGTTAGTTAGCTAGCAAACGTTGGCTTGCTGGCTCAATAGCTAACTTTACAATTAATTACTTTCCCATTGTTCATCTTCTGTAGTGTATCATTTGCCATTCTCTAGCTCAGTGTCTCAACTTTTATCTAATGTAAAAAACACCATATCAAGCTATATGACATCAATGCTAAACAAGCCTGTCTACCCAGTAGCGAGTAAGCTATATGACATCAATGCTAAACAAGCCTGTATACCCAGTAGGGAGTAAGCTATATGATATCAATGCTAAACAAGCCTGTCTACCCAGTAGGGAGTAAGCTATATGATATCAATGCTAAACAAGCCTGTCTACCCAGTAGGGAGTAAGCTATATGATATCAATGCTAAACAAGCCTGTCTACCCAGTAGGGAGTAAGCTATATGATATCAATGCTAAACAAGCCTGTCTACCCAGTAGGGAGTAAGCTATATGATATCAATGCTAAACAAGCCTGTCTACCCAGTAGCGAGTAAGCTATATGATAGCAATGCTAAACAAGCCTGTCTACCCAGTAGGGAGTAAGCTATATGATATCAATGCTAAACAAGCCTGTCTACCCAGTAGGGAGTAAGCTATATGATATCAATGCTGAACAAGTCCACTACGGAGTTGACCTCTACCACACCTTGATGTGCACTTCCAGACACCTGGGATGGATATCACTAACATGCAACATGATAAACATACATACACACTGAACAATCCATTTCCCACTAACTGACTGATGGAACCTGGAATTCCATATTTATCATTAATAACAAAAACAAAAGACATCAGGGTGTCATGAATATCAGATGCTGAGCGACAGGCAGAGTTATTCATCCCAGCTGCTGCTTCAATAATGAAGAAGAACAGGCTGTGTTACTCTGAGGTAGAGGAGAGGAGAGAGGAGAGAGGAGAAGAGAGGAGTGGAGAGAGGAGTGGAGAGAGGAGTCGAGAGAGGAGAGGAGAGAGGAGAGGAGAGGAGAGAGGAGAGGAGAGGAGAGGAGAGGAGGAGGAGAGGAGGAGGAGAGAGGAGTCGAGAGAGGAGAGGAGAGAGGAGAGGAGAGGAGAGGAGAGAGGAGAGGAGAGGAGAGGAGAGGAGGAGGAGAGGAGGAGGAGAGAGGAGAAGAGGAGTGGGGAGAGGAGAGGAGAGGAGAGGAGAGGAGAGGAGAGGAGAGGAGAGGAGAGAGGAGAAGAGAGGAGTGGAGAGAGGAGTGGAGAGAAGAGGAGAGGAGTGGAGAGAAGAGGAGAGGAGAGAAGAGTAGAAGAGTAGGAGTAGGAGAGAGGAGAGGAGAGAGGAGTCGAGAGAGGAGAGGAGAGAAGAGGAGAGGAGTGGAGAGAGGAGTGGAGAGAAGAGGGAAGGAGAGGAGAGTAGGAGAGTAGGAGTAGGAGAGAGGAGAGGAGAGAGGAGTCGAGAGAGGAGAGGAGAGAGGAGAGGAGAGAGGAGAGGAGAGGAGAGGAGGAGGAGAGGAGGAGGAGAGAAGAGAAGAGAGGAGAAGAGAGTAGGAGAGGAGAGAGGAGTGGAGTTGAGAGGAGAGAGGGGCTGATGGGAGTCTGTTATCACTAGCAGACTGATCGTGACTGTACTGACAGAGACACCAGACATGCATCATGTCATCAGAGGTCTGAGTGATGGAGCAGGGCCTCAGCCTCAGCTCTATCTGTGTGCAGAAGGGTGTAAATAAGCACTATATGGGGGAGGGGCCAGCCATCTCTTGCGGAGGCCTCCTGCTACCTCCTGCTGAGGTCTCCAGCCAACTCCTGCTGAGGTCTCCATCAAACTCCTGCTGAGGTCTCCATCCAACTCCTTCTGAGGTCTCCATCCAACTCCTGCTGAGGTCTCCATCCAACTCCTGCTGAGGTCTCCATTCAACTCCTGCTGAGGTCTCCATCCAACTTCTTCTGAGGTCTCCATCCAACTCCTGCTGAGGTCTCCATTCAACTCCTGCTGAGGTCTCCAGCCAACTCCTGCTGAGGTCTCCATCCAACTCCTGCTGAGGTCTCCAGCAAACTCCTACTGTTACCTGCTGCTGAGGTCTCCAGCAACTCCTGCTGAGGTCTCCAGCCAATTCCTGCTCAGGCCTCCTGCCATCTCCTCCTGCCACCACCTCCTGCAGACTCCTCTACTCATCCACAGGAGACCTGGCAACGCAGCTGACAGCAAATCTAGACCAACCCAATCAGGACAAGTCATAAACTGCCCCAATAATATCCATGTTGAAGCGCCCATGTACAAAGACAGGACAGATCCTACTGTATCATGTAGGACAGCTGGTTGTTGGTAGAAGCTTTGGGATGTAGTCAATGGAAGTAAAACCATCCCAAATCTTCATTTATGGATCTTATTCATGCAAAGAAGTGACATAAATATTTGAGGAGATGTGGCCCCTTATGGCAAGGTCAAGACATCCATGTAGAATGAGCAGTTAAACACTAGTTCGTCCTTCCACTTCGGTTTCAGTGTCACTGAACTTGACTGCATTCCATCCCCTGACAGACTTAAAACATTTGGCACCTGACAAGAAAGAAGAGACCTGTATGTTAAACCTGTATTACCAGAAAACAAGAAAGAAGAAGAAAATATATTGTTTTATTGTCACATCCAACGGATGGGTCAGTCATAGTAGTATGATAGGTGTTGTTTTACAGGGTCAGTCATAGTAGTATGATAGGTGTTGTTTTACAGGGTCAGTCATAGTAGTATGATAGGTGTTGTTTTACAGGGTCAGCCATAGTAGTTTGGTAGGTGTTGTTTTACAGGGTCAGTCATAGTAGTATGATAGGTGTTGTTTTACAGGGTCAGTCATAGTAGTATGATAGGTGTTGTTTTACAGGGTCAGTCATAGTAGTTTGATAGGTGTTGTTTTGCAGGGTCAGTCATAGTAGTATGATAGGTGTTGTTTTACAGGGTCAGCCATAGTAGTATGATAGGTGTTGTTTTACAGGGCCAGTCATAGTAGTATGATAGGTGTTGTTTTACAGGGTCAGTCATAGTAGTATGATAGGTGTTGTTTTACAGGGTCAGTCATAGTAGTATGATAGGTGTTGTTTTACAGGGTCAGTCATAGTAGTATGATAGGTGTTGTTTTACAGGGTCAGTCATAGTAGTATGATAGGTGTTGTTTTACAGGGTCAGTCATAGTAGTATGATAGGTGTTGTTTTACAGGGTCAGTCATAGTAGTATGATAGGTGTTGTTTTACAGGGTCAGTCATATTAGTATGATAGGTGTTGTTTTACAGGGTCAGTCATAGTAGTATGATAGGTGTTGATTTACAGGGTCAGCCATAGTAGTTTGGTAGGTGTTGTTTTACAGGGTCAGTCATAGTAGTATGATAGGTGTTGTTTTACAGGGTCAGTCATAGTAGTATGATAGGTGTTGTTTTACAGGGTCAGTCATATTAGTATGATAGGTGTTGTTTTACAGGGTCAGTCATAGTAGTATGATAGGTGTTGTTTTAAAGGGTCAGTCATAGTAGTATGATAGGTGTTGTTTTACAGGGTCAGTCATAGTATTTTGATAGGTGTTGTTTTACAGGGTCAGTCATAGTAGTGTGATAGGTGTTGTTTTACAGGGTCAGTCATAGTAGTATGATAGGTGTTGTTTTACAGGGTCAGTCATAGTAGTATGATAGGTGTTGTTTTACAGGGTCAGTCATAGTAGTATGATAGGTGTTGTTTTACAGGGTCAGTCATAGTAGTATGATAGGTGTTGTTTTACAGGGTCAGTCATAGAAGTATGATAGGTGTTGTTTTACAGGGTCAGTCATAGTAGTATGATAGGTGTTGTTTTACAGGGTCAGTCATAGTAGTATGATAGGTGTTGTTTTACAGGGTCAGTCATAGTAGTATGATAGGTGTTGTTTTACAGGGTCAGTCATAGTAGTATGATAGGTGTTTTTTTACAGGGTCAGTCATAGTAGTATGATAGGTGTTGTTTTACAGGGTCAGTCATAGTAATATGATAGGTGTTGTTTTACAGGGTCAGTCATAGTAGTATGATAGGTGTTGTTTTACAGGGTCAGTCATAGTAGTATGATAGGTGTTGTTTTACAGGGTCAGTCATAGTAATATGATAGGTGTTGTTTTACAGGGTCAGTCATAGTAGTATGATAGGTGTTGTTTTACAGGGTCAGTCAAAGTAATATGATAGGTGTTGTTATACAGGGTCAGTCATAGTAATATGATAGGTGTTGTTTTACAGGGTCAGTCATAGTAGTATGATAGGTGTTGTTTTACTGGGTCAGTCATAGTAGTATGATAGGTGTTGTTTTACAGGGTCAGTCATAGTAGTATGATAGGTGTTGTTTTACAGGGTCAGTCATAGTAGTATGATAGGTGTTGTTTTACAGGGTCAGTCATAGTAGTATGATAGGTGTTGTTTTACAGGGTCAGCCATAGTAGTTTGGTAGGTGTTGTTTTACAGGGTCAGTCATAGTAGTATGATAGGTGTTGTTTTACAGGGTCAGTCATAGTAGTATGATAGGTGTTGTTTTACAGGGTCAGTCATAGTAGTTTGATAGGTGTTGTTTTACAGGGTCAGTCATAGTAGTATGATAGGTGTTGTTTTACAGGGTCAGCCATAGTAGTATGATAGGTGTTGTTTTACAGGGCCAGTCATAGTAGTATGATAGGTGTTGTTTTACAGGGTCAGTCATAGTAGTATGATAGGTGTTGTTTTACAGGGTAGTCATAGTATAGGTGTTGTTTTACAGGGTCAGTCATAGTAGTATGATAGGTGTTGTTTTACAGGGTCAGTCATATTAGTATGATAGGTGTTGTTTTACAGGGTCAGTCATAGTAGTATGATAGGTGTTGATTTACAGGGTCAGCCATAGTAGTTTGGTAGGTGTTGTTTTACAGGGTCAGTCATAGTAGTATGATAGGTGTTGTTTTACAGGGTCAGTCATAGTAGTATGATAGGTGTTGTTTTACAGGGTCAGTCATATTAGTATGATAGGTGTTGTTTTACAGGGTCAGTCATAGTAGTATGATAGGTGTTGTTTTAAAGGGTCAGTCATAGTAGTATGATAGGTGTTGTTTTACAGGGTCAGTCATAGTATTTTGATAGGTGTTGTTTTACAGGGTCAGTCATAGTAGTGTGATAGGTGTTGTTTTACAGGGTCAGTCATAGTAGTATGATAGGTGTTGTTTTACAGGGTCAGTCATAGTAGTATGATAGGTGTTGTTTTACAGGGTCAGTCATAGTAGTATGATAGGTGTTGTTTTACAGGGTCAGTCATAGTAGTATGATAGGTGTTGTTTTACAGGGTCAGTCATAGAAGTATGATAGGTGTTGTTTTACAGGGTCAGTCATAGTAGTATGATAGGTGTTGTTTTACAGGGTCAGTCATAGTAGTATGATAGGTGTTGTTTTACAGGGTCAGTCATAGTAGTATGATAGGTGTTGTTTTACAGGGTCAGTCATAGTAGTATGATAGGTGTTTTTTTACAGGGTCAGTCATAGTAGTATGATAGGTGTTGTTTTACAGGGTCAGTCATAGTAATATGATAGGTGTTGTTTTACAGGGTCAGTCATAGTAGTATGATAGGTGTTGTTTTACAGGGTCAGTCATAGTAATATGATAGGTGTTGTTTTACAGGGTCAGTCATAGTAGTATGATAGGTGTTGTTTTACAGGGTCAGTCAAAGTAATATGATAGGTGTTGTTATACAGGGTCAGTCATAGTAATATGATAGGTGTTGTTTTACAGGGTCAGTCATAGTAGTATGATAGGTGTTGTTTTACTGGGTCAGTCATAGTAGTATGATAGGTGTTGTTTTACAGGGTCAGTCATAGTAGTATGATAGGTGTTGTTTTACAGGGTCAGTCATAGTAGTATGATAGGTGTTGTTTTACAGGGTCAGTCATAGTAGTATGATAGGTGTTGTTTTACAGGGTCAGTCATAGTAGTATGATAGGTGTTGTTTTACAGGGTCAGTCATAGTAGTATGATAGGTGTTGTTTTACAGGGTCAGTCATAGTAGTATGGTAGGTGTTGTTTTACAGGGTCAGTCATAGTAGTATGATAGGTGTTGTTTTACAGGGTCAGCCATAGTAGTATGATAGGTGTTGTTTTACAGGGTCAGTCATAGTAGTATGATAGGTGTTGTTTTACAGGGTCAGAAATAGTAGTATGATAGGTGTTGTTTTACAGGGTCAGTCATAGTAGTATGATAGGTGTTGTTTTACAGGGTCAGTCATAGTAGTGTGATAGGTGTTGTTTTACAGGGTCAGTCATAGTAGTATGATAGGTGTTGTTTTACAGGGTCAGTCATAGTAGTATGATAGGTGTTGTTTTACAGGGTCAGTCATAGTAGTTTGATAGGTGTTGTTTTACAGGGTCAGTCATAGTAGTACGATAGGTGTTGTTTTACAGGGTCAGTCATAGTAGTATGGTAGGTGTTGTTTTACAGGGTCAGTCATAGTAGTATGATAGGTGTTTTTTACAGGGTCAGTCATAGTAGTTTGATAGGTGTTGTTTTACAGGGTCAGTCATAGCCGTTTGGTAGGTCCAGCGTAATGTGTTGTTTTACAGGGTCAGTCATAGTATTTTGGTAGGTCTAGTGTAATGTGTTGTTTTACAGGGTCAGTCATAGTAGTATGATAGGTGTTGTTTTACAGGGTCAGTGATAGTAGTACGATAGGTGTTGTTTTACAGGGTCAGTCATAGTAGTATGATAGGTGTTGTTTTACAGGGTCAGTCATAGTAGTACGATAGGTGTTGTTTTACAGGGTCAGTCATAGTAGTATGGTAGGTGTTGTTTTACAGGGTCAGTCATAGTAGTATGATAGGTGTTTTTTACAGGGTCAGTCATAGTAGTTTGATAGGTCTTGTTTTACAGGGTCAGTCATAGCAGTTTGGTAGGTCCATCGTAATGTGTTGTTTTACAGGGCCAGTCATAGTATTTTGGTAGGTCTAGTGTAATGTGTTGTTTTACAGGGTCAGTCATAGTAGTATGATAGGTGTTGTTTTACAGGGTCAGTCATAGTAATATGATAGGTGTTGTTTTACAGGGTCAGTCATAGTAGTACGATAGGTGTTGTTTTACAGGGTCTGTCATAGTAGTATGATAGGTGTTGTTTTACAGGGTCAGTCATAGTAGTACGATAGGTGTTGTTTTACAGGGTCAGTCATAGTAGTATGATAGGTGTTGTTTTACAGGGTCAGTCATAGTAGTATGATAGGTGTTGTTTTACAGGGTCAGTCATAGTAGTATGATAGGTGTTGTTTTACAGGGTCAGTCATGGTAGTATGATAGGTGTTGTTTTACAGGGTCAGTCATAGTAATATGATAGGTGTTGTTTTACAGGGTCAGTCATAGTAGTATGATAGGTGTTGTTTTACAGGGTCAGTCATAGTAATATGATAGGTGTTGTTTTACAGGGTCAGTCATAGTAGTGTGATAGGTGTTGTTTTACAGGGTCAGTCATAGTAGTATGATAGGTGTTGTTTTACAGGGTCAGTCATAGTTGTATGATAGGTGTTGTTTTACAGGGTCAGTCATAGTAGTATGATAGGTGTTGTTTTACAGGGTCAGTCATAGTAGTATGATAGGTGTTGTTTTACAGGGTCAGTCATAGTAGTATGATAGGTGTTGTTTTACAGGGTCAGTCATAGTAGTATGATAGGTGTTGTTTTACAGGGTCAGTCATAGTAGTATGATAGGTGTTGTTTTACAGGGTCAGTCATAGTAGTATGATAGGTGTTGTTTTACAGGGTCAGTCATAGTAGTATGATAGGTGTTGTTTTACAGGGTCAGTCATAGTAGTGTGATAGGTGTTGTTTTACAGGGTCAGTCATAGTAGTATGATAGGTGTTGTTTTACAGGGTCAGTCATAGTAGTATGATAGGTGTTGTTTTACAGGGTCAGTCATAGTAGTATGATAGGTGTTGTTTTACAGGGTCAGTCATAGTAATATGATAGGTGTTGTTTTACAGGGTCAGCCATAGTAGTTTGGTAGGTGTTGTTTTACAGGGTCAGTCATAGTAGTATGATAGGTGTTGTTTTACAGGGTCAGTCATAGTAGTATGATAGGTGTTGTTTTACAGGGTCAGTCATAGTAGTTTGATAGGTGTTGTTTTACAGGGTCAGTCATAGTAGTATGATAGGTGTTGTTTTACAGGGTCAGCCATAGTAGTATGATAGGTGTTGTTTTACAGGGTCAGTCATAGTAGTACGATAGGTGTTGTTTTACAGGGTCAGTCATAGTAATATGATAGGTGTTGTTTTACAGGGTCAGTCATAGTAGTATGATAGGTGTTGTTTTACAGGGTCAGTCATAGTAGTTTGATAGGTGTTGTTTTACAGGGTCAGTCATAGTAGTTTGATAGGTGTTGTTTTACAGGGTCAGTCATAGTAGTATGATAGGTGTTGTTTTACAGGGTCAGTCATAGTAGTATGATAGGTGTTGTTTTACAGGGTCAGTCATAGTAGTATGATAGGTGTTGTTTTACAGGGTCAGTCATAGTAGTACGATAGGTGTTGTTTTACAGGGTCAGTCATAGTAATATGATAGGTGTTGTTTTACAGGGTCAGTCATAGTAGTATGATAGGTGTTGTTTTACAGGGTCAGTCATAGTAGTTTGATAGGTGTTGTTTTACAGGGTCAGTCATAGTAGTTTGATAGGTGTTGTTTTACAGGGTCAGTCATAGTAGTACGATAGGTGTTGTTTTACAGGGTCAGTCATAGTAGTACGATAGGTGTTGTTTTACAGGGTCAGTCATAGTAGTACGATAGGTGTTGTTTTACAGGGTCAGTCATAGTAGTATGATAGGTGTTGTTTTACAGGGTCAGTCATAGTAGTACGATAGGTGTTGTTTTACAGGGTCAGTCATAGTAGTATGATAGGTGTTGTTTTACAGGGTCAGCCATAGTAGTATGATAGGTGTTGTTTTACAGGGTCAGCCATAGTAGTATGATAGGTGTTGTTTTACAGGGTCAGTCATAGTAGTATGATAGGTGTTGTTTTACAGGGTCAGTCATAGTAGTATGATAGGTGTTGTTTTACAGGGTCAGTCATAGTAGTTTGATAGGTGTTGTTTTACAGGGTCAGTCATAGTAGTTTGATAGGTGTTGTTTTACAGGGTCAGTCATAGTAGTACGATAGGTGTTGTTTTACAGGGTCAGTCATAGTAGTACGATAGGTGTTGTTTTACAGGGTCAGTCATAGTAGTACGATAGGTGTTGTTTTACAGGGTCAGTCATAGTAGTATGATAGGTGTTGTTTTACAGGGTCAGTCATAGTAATATGATAGGTGTTGTTTTACAGGGTCAGTCATAGTAGTATGATAGGTGTTGTTTTACAGGGTCAGCCATAGTAGTATGATAGGTGTTGTTTTACAGGGTCAGCCATAGTAGTATGATAGGTGTTGTTTTACAGGGTCAGTCATAGTAGTATGATAGGTGTTGTTTTACAGGGTCAGTCATAGTAGTATGGTAGGTGTTGTTTTACAGGGTCAGTCATAGTAATATGATAGGTGTTGTTTTACAGGGTCAGTCATAGTAGTATGATAGGTGTTGTTTTACAGGGTCAGTCATAGTAGTACGATAGGTGTTGTTTTACAGGGTCAGTCATAGTAGTATGATAGGTGTTGTTTTACAGGGTCAGTCATAGTAGTACGATAGGTGTTGTTTTACAGGGTCAGTCATAGTAGTATGATAGGTGTTGTTTTACAGGGTCAGTCATAGTAATATGATAGGTGTTGTTTTACAGGGTCAGTCATAGTAGTTTGGTAGGTCTAGTGTAATGTGTGGTTTTACAGGGTCAGTCATAGTAGTATGATAGGTGTTGTTTTACAGGGTCAGTCATAGTAGTATGATAGGTGTTGTTTTACAGGGTCAGTCATAGTAGTACGATAGGTGTTGTTTTACAGGGTCAGTCATAGTAGTACGATAGGTGTTGTTTTACAGGGTCAGTCATAGTAGTACGATAGGTGTTGTTTTACAGGGTCAGTCATAGTAGTATGATAGGTGTTGTTTTACAGGGTCAGTCATAGTAATATGATAGGTGTTGTTTTACAGGGTCAGTCATAGTAGTATGATAGGTGTTGTTTTACAGGGTCAGCCATAGTAGTATGATAGGTGTTGTTTTACAGGGTCAGCCATAGTAGTATGATAGGTGTTGTTTTACAGGGTCAGTCATAGTAGTATGATAGGTGTTGTTTTACAGGGTCAGTCATAGTAGTATGGTAGGTGTTGTTTTACAGGGTCAGTCATAGTAATATGATAGGTGTTGTTTTACAGGGTCAGTCATAGTAGTATGATAGGTGTTGTTTTTCAGGGTCAGTCATAGTAGTACGATAGGTGTTGTTTTACAGGGTCAGTCATAGTAGTATGATAGGTGTTGTTTTACAGGGTCAGTCATAGTAGTACGATAGGTGTTGTTTTACAGGGTCAGTCATAGTAGTATGATAGGTGTTGTTTTACAGGGTCAGTCATAGTAGTTTGGTAGGTCATGTGTGGTTTTAGGGTAGGTGTTGTTTTACAGGGTCAGTCATAGAGGTAGTGTTGTTTTACAGGGTCAGTCATAGTAGTTTGGTAGGTCTAGTGTAATGTGTGGTTTTACAGGGTCAGTCATAGTAGTATGATAGGTGTTGTTTTACAGGGTCAGTCATAGCCGTTTGGTAGGTCCAGCGTAATGTGTTGTTTTACAGGGTCAGTCATAGTATTTTGGTAGGTCTAGTGTAATGTGTTGTTTTACAGGGTCAGTCATAGTAGTTTGATAGGTGTTGTTTTACAGGGTCAGTGATAGTAGTACGATAGGTGTTGTTTTACAGGGTCAGTCATAGTAGTATGATAGGTGTTGTTTTACAGGGTCAGTCATAGTAGTATGATAGGTGTTGTTTTACAGGGTCAGTCATAGTAGTTTGATAGGTGTTGTTTTACAGGGTCAGTCATAGTAGTACGATAGGTGTTGTTTTACAGGGTCAGTCATAGTAGTATGGTAGGTGTTGTTTTACAGGGTCAGTCATAGTAGTATGATAGGTGTTTTTTACAGGGTCAGTCATAGTAGTTTGATAGGTGTTGTTTTACAGGGTCAGTCATAGCAGTTTGGTAGGTCCATCGTAATGTGTTGTTTTACAGGGCCAGTCATAGTATTTTGGTAGGTCTAGTGTAATGTGTTGTTTTACAGGGTCAGTCATAGTAGTATGATAGGTGTTGTTTTACAGGGTCAGTCATAGTAATATGATAGGTGTTGTTTTACAGGGTCAGTCATAGTAGTACGATAGGTGTTGTTTTACAGGGTCTGTCATAGTAGTATGATAGGTGTTGTTTTACAGGGTCAGTCATAGTAGTACGATAGGTGTTGTTTTACAGGGTCAGTCATAGTAGTATGATAGGTGTTGTTTTACAGGGTCAGTCATAGTAGTATGATAGGTGTTGTTTTACAGGGTCAGTCATGGTAGTATGATAGGTGTTGTTTTACAGGGTCAGTCATAGTAATATGATAGGTGTTGTTTTACAGGGTCAGTCATAGTAGTATGATAGGTGTTGTTTTACAGGGTCAGTCATAGTAGTATGATAGGTGTTGTTTTACAGGGTCAGTCATAGCCGTTTGGTAGGTCCAGCGTAATGTGTTGTTTTACATAGCCGTTTGGTAGGTCCAGCGTAATGTGTTGTTTTACAGGGTCAGTCATAGTATTTTGGTAGGTCTAGTGTAATGTGTTGTTTTACAGGGTCAGTCATAGTAGTATGATAGGTGTTGTTTTACAGGGTCAGTGATAGTAGTACGATAGGTGTTGTTTTACAGGGTCAGTCATAGTAGTATGATAGGTGTTGTTTTACAGGGTCAGTCATAGTAGTTTGATAGGTGTTGTTTTACAGGGTCAGTCATAGTAGTACGATAGGTGTTGTTTTACAGGGTCAGTCATAGTAGTATGGTAGGTGTTGTTTTACAGGGTCAGTCATAGTAGTATGATAGGTGTTTTTTACAGGGTCAGTCATAGTAGTTTGATAGGTGTTGTTTTACAGGGTCAGTCATAGCAGTTTGGTAGGTCCATCGTAATGTGTTGTTTTACAGGGCCAGTCATAGTATTTTGGTAGGTCTAGTGTAATGTGTTGTTTTACAGGGTCAGTCATAGTAGTATGATAGGTGTTGTTTTACAGGGTCAGTCATAGTAATATGATAGGTGTTGTTTTACAGGGTCAGTCATAGTAGTACGATAGGTGTTGTTTTACAGGGTCTGTCATAGTAGTATGATAGGTGTTGTTTTACAGGGTCAGTCATAGTAGTACGATAGGTGTTGTTTTACAGGGTCAGTCATAGTAGTATGATAGGTGTTGTTTTACAGGGTCAGTCATAGTAGTATGATAGGTGTTGTTTTACAGGGTCAGTCATAGTAGTATGATAGGTGTTGTTTTACAGGGTCAGTCATGGTAGTATGATAGGTGTTGTTTTACAGGGTCAGTCATAGTAATATGATAGGTGTTGTTTTACAGGGTCAGTCATAGTAGTATGATAGGTGTTGTTTTACAGGGTCAGTCATAGTAATATGATAGGTGTTGTTTTACAGGGTCAGTCATAGTAGTGTGATAGGTGTTGTTTTACAGGGTCAGTCATAGTAGTATGATAGGTGTTGTTTTACAGGGTCAGTCATAGTAGTATGATAGGTGTTGTTTTACAGGGTCAGTCATAGTAGTATGATAGGTGTTGTTTTACAGGGTCAGTCATAGTAGTATGATAGGTGTTGTTTTACAGGGTCAGTCATAGTAGTATGATAGGTGTTGTTTTACAGGGTCAGTCATAGTAGTATGATAGGTGTTGTTTTACAGGGTCAGTCATAGTAGTATGATAGGTGTTGTTTTACAGGGTCAGTCATAGTAGGTGTTGTTTTACAGGGTCAGTCATAGTAGTGTGATAGGTGTTGTTTTACAGGGTCAGTCATAGTAGTATGATAGGTGTTGTTTTACAGGGTCAGTCATAGTAGTATGATAGGTGTTGTTTTACAGGGTCAGTCATAGTAGTATGATAGGTGTTGTTTTACAGGGTCAGTCATAGTAGTGTGATAGGTGTTGTTTTACAGGGTCAGTCATAGTAGTATGATAGGTGTTGTTTTACAGGGTCAGTCATAGTAGTATGATAGGTGTTGTTTTACAGGGTCAGTCATAGTAGTATGATAGGTGTTGTTTTACAGGGTCAGTCATAGTAGTTTGATAGGTGTTGTTTTACAGGGTCAGTCATAGTAGTATGATAGGTGTTGTTTTACAGGGTCAGTCATAGTAATATGATAGGTGTTGTTTTACAGGGTCAGCCATAGTAGTTTGGTAGGTGTTGTTTTACAGGGTCAGTCATAGTAGTATGATAGGTGTTGTTTTACAGGGTCAGTCATAGTAGTATGATAGGTGTTGTTTTACAGGGTCAGTCATAGTAGTTTGATAGGTGTTGTTTTACAGGGTCAGTCATAGTAGTATGATAGGTGTTGTTTTACAGGGTCAGTCATAGTAGTATGATAGGTGTTGTTTTACAGGGTCAGTCATAGTAGTATGATAGGTGTTGTTTTATAAGGGTCAGTCATAGTAGTATGATAGGTGTTGTTTTACAGGGTCAGTCATAGTAGTATGATAGGTGTTGTTTTACAGGGTCAGTCATAGTAGTATGATAGGTGTTGTTTTACAGGGTCAGTCATAGTAGTATGATAGGTGTTGTTTTACAGGGTCAGTCATAGTAATATGATAGGTGTTGTTTTACAGGGTCAGTCATAGTAGTATAATAGGTGTTGTTTTACAGGGTCAGCCATAGTAGTATGATAGGTGTTGTTTTACAGGGTCAGCCATAGTAGTATGATAGGTGTTGTTTTACAGGGTCAGTCATAGTAGTATGATAGGTGTTGTTTTACAGGGTCAGTCTTAGTAGTATGGTAGGTGTTGTTTTACAGGGTCAGTCATAGTAATATGATAGGTGTTGTTTTACAGGGTCAGTCATAGTAGTATGATAGGTGTTGTTTTACAGGGTCAGTCACAGTAGTATGATAGGTGTTGTTTTACAGGGTCAGTCATAGTAGTACGATAGGTGTTGTTTTACAGGGTCAGTCATAGTAATATGATAGGTGTTGTTTTACAGGGTCAGTCATAGTAGTATGATAGGTGTTGTTTTACAGGGTCAGTCATAGTAGTTTGATAGGTGTTGTTTTACAGGGTCAGTCATAGTAGTTTGATAGGTGTTGTTTTACAGGGTCAGTCATAGTAGTATGATAGGTGTTGTTTTACAGGGTCAGTCATAGTAGTATGATAGGTGTTGTTTTACAGGGTCAGTCATAGTAGTATGATAGGTGTTGTTTTACAGGGTCAGTCATAGTAGTACGATAGGTGTTGTTTTACAGGGTCAGTCATAGTAATATGATAGGTGTTGTTTTACAGGGTCAGTCATAGTAGTATGATAGGTGTTGTTTTACAGGGTCAGTCATAGTAGTTTGATAGGTGTTGTTTTACAGGGTCAGTCATAGTAGTTTGATAGGTGTTGTTTTACAGGGTCAGTCATAGTAGTACGATAGGTGTTGTTTTACAGGGTCAGTCATAGTATTACGATAGGTGTTGTTTTACAGGGTCAGTCATAGTAGTACGATAGGTGTTGTTTTACAGGGTCAGTCATAGTAGTATGATAGGTGTTGTTTTACAGGGTCAGTCATAGTAGTACGATAGGTGTTGTTTTACAGGGTCAGTCATAGTAGTATGATAGGTGTTGTTTTACAGGGTCAGCCATAGTAGTATGATAGGTGTTGTTTTACAGGGTCAGCCATAGTAGTATGATAGGTGTTGTTTTACAGGGTCAGTAGTATGATAGGTAGGGTCAGTCATAGTAGTATGATAGGTGTTGTTGTTGTTTTAGTACGATAGGTGTTGTTTTACAGGGTCAGTCATAGTAGTATGATAGGTGTTGTTTTACAGGGTCAGCCATAGTAGTATGATAGGTGTTGTTTTACAGGGTCAGCCATAGTAGTATGATAGGTGTTGTTTTACAGGGTCAGTCATAGTAGTATGATAGGTGTTGTTTTACAGGGTCAGTCATAGTAGTATGATAGGTGTTGTTTTACAGGGTCAGTCATAGTAGTTTGATAGGTGTTGTTTTACAGGGTCAGTCATAGTAGTTTGATAGGTGTTGTTTTACAGGGTCAGTCATAGTAGTACGATAGGTGTTGTTTTACAGGGTCAGTCATAGTAGTACGATAGGTGTTGTTTTACAGGGTCAGTCATAGTAGTACGATAGGTGTTGTTTTACAGGGTCAGTCATAGTAGTATGATAGGTGTTGTTTTACAGGGTCAGTCATAGTAATATGATAGGTGTTGTTTTACAGGGTCAGTCATAGTAGTAAGATAGGTGTTGTTTTACAGGGTCAGCCATAGTAGTATGATAGGTGTTGTTTTACAGGGTCAGCCATAGTAGTATGATAGGTGTTGTTTTACAGGGTCAGTCATAGTAGTATGATAGGTGTTGTTTTACAGGGTCAGTCATAGTAGTATGGTAGGTGTTGTTTTACAGGGTCAGTCATAGTAATATGATAGGTGTTGTTTTACAGGGTCAGTCATAGTAGTATGATAGGTGTTGTTTTACAGGGTCAGTCATAGTAGTACGATAGGTGTTGTTTTACAGGGTCAGTCATAGTAGTATGATAGGTGTTGTTTTACAGGGTCAGTCATAGTAGTACGATAGGTGTTGTTTTACAGGGTCAGTCATAGTAGTATGATAGGTGTTGTTTTACAGGGTCAGTCATAGTAATATGATAGGTGTTGTTTTACAGGGTCAGTCATAGTAGTTTGGTAGGTCTAGTGTAATGTGTGGTTTTACAGGGTCAGTCATAGTAGTATGATAGGTGTTGTTTTACAGGGTCAGTCATAGTAGTATGATAGGTGTTGTTTTACAGGGTCAGTCATAGTAGTACGATAGGTGTTGTTTTACAGGGTCAGTCATAGTAGTATGATAGGTGTTGTTTTACAGGGTCAGTCATAGTAGTACGATAGGTGTTGTTTTACAGGGTCAGTCATAGTAGTATGATAGGTGTTGTTTTACAGGGTCAGTCATAGTAATATGATAGGCGTTGTTTTACAGGGTCAGTCATAGTAGTACGATAGGTGTTGTTTTACAGGGTCAGTCATAGTAGTATGAAAGGTGTTGTTTTACAGGGTCAGTCATAGTAGTATGATAGGTGTTGTTTTACAGGGTCAGTCATAGTAGTATGATAGGTGTTGTTTTACAGGGTCAGTCATAGTAGTATGATAGGTGTTGTTTTACAGGGTCAGTCATAGTAGTATGATAGGTGTTGTTTTACAGGGTCAGTCATAGTAGTATGATAGGTGTTGTTTTACAGGGTCAGTCATAGTAGTATGATAGGTGTTGTTTTACAGGGTCAGTCATAGTAGTATGATAGGTGTTGTTTTACAGGGTCAGTCATAGTAGTATGATAGGTGTTGTTTTACAGGGTCAGTCATAGTAGTATGATAGGTGTTGTTACACAGGGTCAGTCATAGTAATATGATGGGTGTTGTTTTACAGGGTCAGTCAGAGTAATATGATAGGTGTTGTTTTACAGGGTCAGTCATAGTAGATTGGTAGGTGTTGTTTTACAGGGTCAGTCATAGTAGTTTGGTAGGTCTAGTGTAATGTGTGGTTTTACAGGGTCAGTCATAGTAGTATGATAGGTATTGTTTTACAGGGTCAGTCATAGTAATATGATAGGTGTTGTTTTACAGGGTCAGTCATAGTAATATGATAGGTGTTGTTTTACAGGGTCAGTCATAGTAGTATGATAGGTGTTGTTTTACAGGGTCAGTCATAGTAGTATGATAGGTGTTGTTTTACAGGGTCAGTCATAGTAGTATGATAGGTGTTGTTTTACAGGGTCAGTCATAGTAGTATGATAGGTGTTGTTTTACAGGGTCAGTCATAGTAGTATGATAGGTGTTGTTTTACAGGGTCAGTCATAGTAGTATGATAGGTGTTGTTTTACAGGGTCAGTCATAGTAGTATGATAGGTGTTGTTTTACAGGGTCAGTCATAGTAGTATGATAGGTGTTGTTTTACAGGGTCAGTCATAGTAGTATGATAGGTGTTGTTTTACAGGGTCAGTCATAGTAGTATGATAGGTGTTGTTTTACAGGGTCAGTCATAGTAGTATGATAGGTGTTGTTTACAGGGTCAGTCATAGTAGTATGATAGGTGTTGTTTTACAGGGTCAGTCATAGTAGTATGATAGGTGTTGTTTTACAGGGTCATTCATAGTAGTATGATAGGTGTTGTTTTACAGGGTCAGTCGTAGTAGTATGATAGGTGTTGTTTTACAGGGTCAGTCATAGTAGTATGATAGGTGTTGTTTTACAGGGTCAGTCATAGTAGTATGATAGGTGTTGTTTTACAGGGTCAGTCATAGTAGTATGATAGGTTTTGTTTTACAGGGTCAGTCATAGTAGTATGATAGGTGTTGTTTTACAGGGTCAGTCATAGTAGTATGATAGGTGTTGTTTTACAGGGTCAGTCATAGTAGTATGATAGGTGTTGTTTACAGGGTCAGTCATAGTAGTATGATAGGTGTTGTTTTACAGGGTCAGTCATAGTAGTATGATAGGTGTTGTTTTACAGGGTCATTCATAGTAGTATGATAGGTGTTGTTTTACAGGGTCAGTCGTAGTAGTATGATAGGTGTTGTTTTACAGGGTCAGTCATAGTAGTATGATAGGTGTTGTTTTACAGGGTCAGTCATAGTAGTATGATAGGTGTTGTTTTACAGGGTCAGTCATAGTAGTTTGATAGGTGTTGTTTTACAGGGTCAGTCATAGTAGTATGATAGGTGTTGTTTTACAGGGTCAGTCATAGTAATATGATAGGTGTTGTTTTACAGGGTCAGCCATAGTAGTTTGGTAGGTGTTGTTTTACAGGGTCAGTCATAGTAGTATGATAGGTGTTGTTTTACAGGGTCAGTCATAGTAGTATGGTAGGTGTTGTTTTACAGGGTCAGTCATAGTAATATGATAGGTGTTGTTTTACAGGTTCAGTCATAGTAGTATGATAGGTGTTGTTTTACAGGGTCAGTCATAGTAGTATGATAGGTGTTGTTTTACAGGGTCAGTCATAGTAGTATGATAGGTGTTGTTTTACAGGGTCAGTCATAGTAGTATGATAGGTGTTGTTTTACAGGGTCAGTCATAGTAGTATGATAGGTGTTGTTTTACAGGGTCAGTCATAGTAGTATGATAGGTGTTGTTTTACAGGGTCAGTCATAGTAGTATTATAGGTGTTGTTTTACAGGGTCAGTCATAGTAGTATGATAGGTGTTGTTTTACAGGGTCAGTCATAGTAGTATGATAGGTGTTGTTTTACAGGGTCAGTCATAGTAGTACGATAGGTGTTGTTTTACAGGGTCAGTCATAGTAGTATGATAGGTGTTGTTTTACAGGGTCAGTCATAGTAATATGATAGGTGTTGTTTTACAGGGTCAGTCATAGTAGTTTGGTAGGTCTAGTGTAATGTGTGGTTTTACAGGGTCAGTCATAGTAGTATGATAGGTGTTGTTTTACAGGGTCAGTCATAGTAGTATGATTGGTGTTGTTTTACAGGGTCAGTCATAGTAGTACGATAGGTGTTGTTTTACAGGGTCAGTCATAGTAGTATGATAGGTGTTGTTTTACAGGGTCAGTCATAGTAGTACGATAGGTGTTGTTTTACAGGGTCAGTCATAGTAGTATGATAGGTGTTGTTTTACAGGGTCAGTCATAGTAATATGATAGGTGTTGTTTTACAGGGTCAGTCATAGTAGTACGATAGGTGTTGTTTTACAGGGTCAGTCATAGTAGTATGATAGGTGTTGTTTTACAGGGTCAGTCATAGTAGTACGATAGGTGTTGTTTTACAGGGTCAGTCATAGTAGTATGATAGGTGTTGTTTTACAGGGTCAGTCATAGTAGTACGATAGGTGTTGTTTTACAGGGTCAGTCATAGTAGTATGATAGGTGTTGTTTTACAGGGTCAGTCATAGTAGTATGATAGGTGTTGTTTTACAGGGTCAGTCATAGTAGTATGATAGGTGTTGTTTTACAGGGTCAGTCATAGTAGTATGATAGGTGTTGTTATACAGGGTCAGTCATAGTAATATGATGGGTGTTGTTTTACAGGGTCAGTCAGAGTAATATGATAGGTGTTGTTTTACAGGGTCAGTCATAGTAGATTGGTAGGTGTTGTTTTACAGGGTCAGTCATAGTAGTTTGGTAGGTCTAGTGTAATGTGTGGTTTTACAGGGTCAGTCATAGTAGTATGATAGGTATTGTTTTACAGGGCCAGTCATAGTAATATGATAGGTGTTGTTTTACAGGGTCAGTCATAGTAATATGATAGGTGTTGTTTTACAGGGTCAGCCATAGTAGTTTGGTAGGTGTTGTTTTACAGGGTCAGCCATAGTAGTTTGGTAGGTGTTGTTTTACAGGGTCAGTCATAGTAGTATGATAGGTGTTGTTTTACAGGGTCAGTCATAGTAATATGATAGGTGTTGTTTTACAGGGTCAGTCATAGTAGTATGATAGGTGTTGTTTTACAGGGTCAGTCATAGTAGTATGATAGGTGTTGTTTTACAGGGTCAGTCATAGTAGTATGATAGGTGTTGTTTTACAGGGTCAGACATAGTAGTATGATAGGTGTTGTTTTACAGGGTCAGTCATAGTAGTACGATAGGTGTTGTTTTACAGGGTCAGTCATAGTAATATGATAGGTGTTGTTTTACAGGGTCAGTCATAGTAGTATGATAGGTGTTGTTTTACAGGGTCAGTCATAGTAATATGATAGGTGTTGTTTTACAGGGTCAGTCATAGTAATATGATAGGTGTTGTTTTACAGGGTCAGTCATAGTAATATGATAGGTGTTGTTTTACAGGGTCAGTCATAGTAATATGATAGGTGTTGTTTTACAGGGTCAGTCATAGCAGTTTGGTAGGTGTTGTTTTACAGGGTCAGCCATAGTAGTTTGGTAGGTCCAGTGTAATGTGTTGTTTTAGAGGGTCAGCCATAGTAGATTGGTAGGTGTTGTTTTACAGGGTCAGCCATAGTAGTTTGGTAGGTCCAGTGTAATGTGTTGTTTTAGAGGGTCAGCCATAGTAGTTTGGTAGGTCCAGTGTAATGTGTTGTTTTACAGGGTCAGTCATAGTGGATTGGTAGGTGTTGTTTTACAGGGTCAGCCATAGTAGTTTGGTAGGTGTTGTTTTACAGGGTCAGCCATAGTAGTTTGGTAGGTCCAGTGTAATGTGTTGTTTTAGAGGGTCAGCCATAGTAGATTGGTAGGTGTTGTTTTACAGGGTCAGCCATAGTAGTTTGGTAGGTCCAGTGTAATGTGTTGTTTTAGAGGGTCAGCCATAGTAGATTGGTAGGTGTTGTTTTACAGGGTCAGCCATAGTAGTTTGGTAGGTCCAGTGTAATGTGTTGTTTTAGAGGGTCAGCCATAGTAGTTTGGTAGGTCCAGTGTAATGTGTTGTTTTACAGGGTCAGTCATAGTGGATTGGTAGGTGTTGTTTTACAGGGTCAGCCATAGTAGTTTGGTAGGTCCAGTGTAATGTGTTGTTTTACAGGGTCAGTCATAGTAGATTGGTAGGTGTTGTTTTACAGGGTCAGCCATAGCAGTTTGGTAGGTGTTGTTTTAGAGGGTCAGCCATAGTAGTTTGGTAGGTCTAGTGTAATGTGTTGTTATACAGGGTCAGTCATAGTAGATTGGTAGGTGTTGTTTTAGAGGGTCAGCCATAGTAGTTTGGTAGGTCTAGTGTAATGTGTTGTTTTACAGGTTCGGTCATAGTAGTTTGGTAGGTCCAGTGTAATGTGTTGTCAGCCATAGTAGTTTGGCAGGTCCAGTAATAATGTAATGACGCTCATTTGTCTGTCTGAAGCTCTGCTCTGTGTCCTTGTTGAAGTGCTGGTGTTCATGACGTTCATTAGTCTGTCTGAAGCTCTGCTCTGTTTCCTTGTTGAAGTGCGGGTGTTCATTACTCATGACGCTCATTTGTCTGTCTGAAGCTCTGTTCTGTTTCCTTGTTGTAGTGCTGGTGTTCATGATGCTCATTAGTCTGTCTGAAGCTCTGTTCTGTTTCCTTGTTGTAGTGCTGGTGTTCATGACGCTCATTAGTCTGTCTGAAGCTCTGCTCTGTTTCCGTGTTGAAGTGCTGGTGTTCATGACGCTCCTCAGTCTGTCTGAAGCTCTGCTCTGTTTCCTTGTTGAAGTGCTGGTGTTCATGACGCTCATTAGTCTTTCTGAAGCTCTGTTCTGTTTCCTTGTTGTAGTGCTGGTGTTCATTATGCATGACGCTCATTAGTCTGTCTGAAGCTCTGTTCTGTTTCCTTGTTGTAGTGTTGGTGTTCATGACGCTCATCAGTCTGTCTGAAGCTCTGTTCTGTTTCCTTGTTGAAGTGCTGGTGTTCATGACGCATGACGCTCATTAGTCTGCCAGTCATCCAGCAACATTAATTGGTTGATGAGAATAACCAAAGTGACTAGTTATCCCCGGGGTGAATTACTTAATGAATGTATATTGTGTGACTTATAGAAGTAATGTCACCAGATATTGAATTTTGGGGTCATTCAAACTGTTATTTACAGTGCCTTGCGAAAGTATTCGGCCCCGTTGAAATTTGCGACCTTTTGCCACATTTCAGGCTTCAAACATAAAGATATAAAACTGTATTTTTTTGTGAAGAATCAACAACAAGTGGGACACAATCATGAAGTGGAACAACATTTATTGGATATTTCAAACTTTTTTAACAAATCAAAAACTGAAAAATTGGGCGTGCAAAATTATTCAGCCACTGTGTCAGATTTCAAAAAGGCTTTACGGCGAAAGCAGAACATGAGATTAAATGAGGACAGCGCCCGCTTACAAAAGCATACAAAAATGTTTTTTGTTGGCGCGTTTTGTTCAGGAATCCACTGGCTCAAAGGCGTTCACGACATGCAGACGAAAACATCCTAATAGTACCTATAAAGTTCGTCAAAACATGTCAAACAATGTTTATAATTAATCCTCAGGTTGTCTATTGTCGAAATAATTTATAATATTTCAACCGGACAATAGTGTCTTCAATAGAAATGAAAAACAACGAACGTCACGCAATCGGTCACTCGCTCAAAACAGCTCTGGTTAATTTAGAGTCCACTGAAATAATGTTCTTATTCTTCCTCGTTTTTCAGAATACAAGCCTGAAACAATGTCTAAAGAGTGTTGACATCTAGTGGAAGCCATAGGAACTGCAATTTGGGTCCTATCCAAATACAAACTGTACAGGCATTCAATAGCAAAGTACCCACATCAGAAATATCCCACTTCCTGGATGGATTTTCCTCAGGTTGTCGCCTGCCATATCAGTTCAATCCAATACTATCATGCATATGCATATCCTAGCTTCTAGGCCTGAGTAACTAGCAGTTTATTTTGGGCACGTTTGTCATCCAAACTTCAAAATACTGCAGTGGAGTAGAGTGGTGGGTTGTTAATGAGTGTAGTGTTAGATGTTAGGGTATTTAAGTAGTGGAGTAGGGTGGTGGGTTGTTAATGAGTGTAGGGTTAGATGGTAGGGTATTAAAGTAGTGGAGTAGGGTGGTGGGTTGTTAATGAGTGTAGTGTTAGAAGTAGTGGAGCAGGGTGGTGGGTTGTTAATGAGTGTAGGGTTAGATGGTAGGGTATTTAAGTAGTGGAGTAGGGTGGTGGGTTGTTAATTAATTTAGGGTTAGATGGTAGATGGTTATTAGTGTAGAGTTAGATGGTAGATGGTTATTAGTGTAGAGTTAGATGGTAGATGGTTATTAATGTAGAGTTAGATGGTAGATGGTTATTAGTGTAGAGTTAGATGGTAGATGGTTATTAGTGTAGAGTTAGATGGTAGATGGTTATTAGTGTAGAGTTAGATGGTTATTAGTGTAGAGTTAGATGGTAGATGGTTATTAGTGTAGAGTTAGATGGTAGATGGTTATTAGTGTAGAGTTAGATGGTAGATGGTTATTCGTGTAGAGTTAGATGGTAGATGGTTATTAGTGTAGAGTTAGATGGTAGATGGTTATTAGTGTAGAGTTAGATGGTTATTAGTGTAGAGTTAGATGGTAGATGGTTATTAGTGTAGAGTTAGATGCTAGATGGTTATTAGTGTAGAGTTAGATGGTTATTAATGTAGAGTTAGATGGTAGATAGTTAATAGTGTAGAGTTAGATGGTAGATGGTTATTAGTGTAGAGTTAGATGGTTATTAGTGTAGAGTTAGATGGTAGATGGTTATTAGTGTAGAGTTAGATGCTAGATGGTTATTAGTGTAGAGTTAGATGGTAGATGGTTATTAGTGTAGAGTTAGATGGTAGATGGTTATTAGTGTAGAGTTAGATGGTAGATGGTTATTAGTGTAGAGTTAGATGGTTATTAGTGTAGAGTTAGATGGTAGATGGTTATTAGTGTAGAGTTAGATGCTAGATGGTTAATAGTGTAGAGTTAGATGGTTATTAATGTAGAGTTAGATGGTAGATGGTTATTAGTGTAGAGTTAGATGGTAGATGGTTATTAGTGTAGAGTTAGATGGTTATTAGTGTAGAGTTAGATGGTAGATGGTTATTAGTGTAGAGTTAGATGGTAGATGGTTATTAGTGTAGAGTTAGATGGTTACTAATGTAGAGTTAGATGGTTATTAGTGTAGAGTTAGATGGTAGATGGTTATTAGTGTAGAGTTAGATGGTAGATGGTTATTAATGTAGAGTTAGATGGTTATTAGTGTAGAGTTAGATGGTAGATGGCTATTAGTGTAGAGTTAGATGGTAGATGGTTATTAGTGTAGAGTTAGATGGTAGATGGTTATTAGTGTAGAGTTAGATGGTAGATGGTTATTAGTGTAGAGTTAGATGGTAGATGGTTATTAGTGTAGAGTTTGATGGTTATTATTGTGGAGTTAGATGGTAGATGGTTATTAGTGTAGAGTTAGATAGTAGATGGTTATTAGTGTAGAGTTAGATGGTAGATGGTTATTAGTGTAGAGTTAGATGGTAGATGGTTATTAGTGTAGAGTTAGATGGTATATGGTTATTAGTGTAGAGTTAGAAGGTAGATGGTTATTAATGTAGAGTTAGATGGTATATGGTTATTAATGTAGAGTTAGATGGTAGATGGTTATTAGTGTAGAGTTAGATGGTAGATGGTTATTAGTGTAGAGTTAGATGGTAGATGGTTATTAATGTAGAGTTAGATGGTAGATGGTTATTAGTGTAGAGTTAGATGGTAGATGGTTATTAGTGTAGAGTTAGATGGTAGATGGTTATTAATGTAGAGTTAGATGGTAGATGGTTATTAGTGTAGAGTTAGATGGTTATTAATGTAGAGGTAGATGGTAGATGGTTATTAGTGTAGAGTTAGATGGTAGATGGTTATTAGTGTAGAGTTAGATGGTTATTAGTGTAGAGTTAGATGGTAGATGGTTATTAGTGTAGAGTTAGATGGCAGATGGTTATTAATGTAGAGTTAGATGGTATATGGTTATTAGTGTAGAGTTAGATGGCAGATGGTTAGATTAGTGTAGAGTTAGATGGTTATTAGTGTAGAGTTAGATGGTTATTAATGTAGAGTTAGATGGTAGATGGTTATTAGTGTAGAGTTAGATGGTAGATGGTTATTAGTGTAGAGTTAGATGGTTATTAGTGTAGAGTTAGATGGTAGATGGTTATTAGTGTAGAGTTAGATGGTAGATGGTTATTAATATAGAGTTAGATGGTAGATGGTTATTAGTGTAGAGTTAGATGGTAGATGGTTATTAGTGTAGAGTTAGATGGTTATTAGTGTAGAGTTAGATGGTAGATGGTTATTAGTGTAGAGTTAGATGGTATATGGTTATTAGTGTAGAGTTAGATGGTAGATGGTTATTAATGTAGAGTTAGATGGTCAATGGTTATTAGTGTAGAGTTAGATGGTAGATGGTTATTAGTGTAGAGTTAGATGGTCAATGGTTATTAGTGTAGAATTAGATGGTAGATGGTTATTAGTGTAGAGTTAGATGGTAGATGGTTATTAGTGTAGAGTTAGATGGTAGATGGTTATTAGTGTAGAGTTAGATGGTAGATGGTTATTAATGTAGAGTTAGATGGTAGATGGTTATTAGTGTAGAGTTAGATGGTAGATGGTTATTAGTGTAGAGTTAGATGGTTATTAGTGTAGAGTTAGATGGTTATTAATGTAGAGTTAGATGGTAATTAATGTAGAGTTAGATGGTCAATGGTTATTAGTGTAGAGTTAGATGGTAGATGGTTATTAGTGTAGAGTTAGATGGTAGATGGTTATTAGTGTAGAGTTAGATGGTTATTAATGTAGAGTTAGATGGTAGATGGTTATTAGTGTAGAGTTAGATGGTAGATGGTTATTAGTGTAGAGTTAGATGGTAGATGGTTATTAGTGTAGAGTTAGATGGTAGATGGTTATTAGTGTAGAGTTAGATGGTAGATGGTTATTAGTGTAGAGTTAGATGGTTATTAATGTAGAGTTAGATGGTATATTGTTATTAGTGTAGAGTTAGATGGTAGATGGTTATTAGTGTAGAGTTAGATGGTTATTAATGGAGAGTTAGATGGTAGATGGTTATTAATGTAGAGTTAGATGGTAGATGGTTATTAGTGTAGAGTTAGATGGTAGATGGTTGTTCGTGTAGAGTTAGATGGTTATTAATGTAGAGTTAGATAGTATATGGTTATTAGTGTAGAGTTAGATGGTAGATGGTTATTAGTGTAGAGTTAGATGGTAGATGGTTATTAGTGTAGAGTTAGATGGTTATTAATGTAGAGTTAGATGGTATATGGTTATTAGTGTAGAGTTAGATGGTAGATGGTTGTTAGTGTAGAGTTAGATGGTTATTAATGTAG
Source organism: Oncorhynchus clarkii lewisi (assembly GCF_045791955.1). Classification (NCBI taxonomy): domain Eukaryota; kingdom Metazoa; phylum Chordata; class Actinopteri; order Salmoniformes; family Salmonidae; genus Oncorhynchus; species Oncorhynchus clarkii. The sequence continues at coordinate 30,715 of NW_027258052.1, read as the reverse complement.
AGTTAGATGGTATATGGTTATTAGTGTAGAGTTAGATGGTAGATGGTTATTAATATAGAGTTAGATTGTAGATGGTTATTAGTGTAGAGTTAGATGGTTATTAATGTAGAGTTAGATGGTATATGGTTATTAGTGTAGAGTTAGATGGTAGATGGTTGTTAGTGTAGAGTTAGATGGTTTTTAATGTAGAGTTAGATGGTATATGGTTATTAGTGTAGAGTTAGATGGTATATGGTTATTAGTGTAGAGTTAGATGGTAGATTGTAAGTTACTTTGTAGGGTATTTGTTTATTTATTTCCCTTTTTTCAAGCAAAGTATAAGGGAGTTTTACTCCTGTCTAGTAGGTTGCGGTAATACAACATTTATTGGATCCCAACCATTGTTAACCTCATTGAAGAAGAAGAAGAACCTTGGGGACAGCAGGCTGGGCAGGTAACAGGTTGGCTAAATCAGAGTCATTCCTGGGTTTGGTTATAGACAAACAGTTGTTGCCTGAATAGTTTATCCTGTGAATAATTTGTTTTTTTAAGGTCTTTACATCCATGTCCTGTTTGTTCTTTTCTGAACAAAGTTTCTTGGCCAATTTGTCCTAATATTGTAACTAAAAGCCTGTTAGAGAGGTGAATACCAGAACATCCTGTCTGTCTCCTCTCTGTCCCATCCACCACCTCGGCTTCCTGCACCTGTTAATATTGTAACTAAAAGCCTGTTAGAGAGGTGAATACCAGAACATCCTGTCTGTCTCCTCTCTGTCCCACCCACCACCTCGGCTTCTGCTTCACAATCTCCTTTGAATATTATTCTATTTATGCCTCACTTTGAAAGAGAGAAAAACACACCAAATCAACTAATCTATTCCCAAGAAATGTATCAAAATTAGGGGTAGTGCTTGGATAATAATTTTCTATTTAAGTGTTGCTCTATTTATCATTAATTTGAAGCAATATATGGGTCTCCGCGGTGCTGTGGAATAAAGTAGCTTTGGTTTGTGAGTACTAATCTGTCCCAGAGGTTTAGGAGGAGATCCAGATCAGTAGTGTGAATAGAAAACTGCCTGAAGGGCTCAGAACACAGAGGAGATAACAGGAAGATTAAGCTGTTGCTGCTTTCTGAGGTTTCTCTGTGGTTCCTGCAGGCGCCCTATATTCACCTTATCTGGTTTATAGGCTTCTTAAGAGTCCATAACCCTATAGGGTTCTTAACCCAACCTAACCCTAGCCTCGTCGAGAACCACACTTCCCTAAAACAGGTAAGCCTGTCGAAGTTCATGAAATAAATATTGCTAAATAGGGGTATAGACCGGATGGATGTAAATCAGTGACTCCTTGCAACACGTCAAACCAATGAAATGCCTTTCTTGGGTGGAGCTACAGTAGTGCTCACTAGGTACAACCCTGGGAAATTGCTCATTAAAACCCTATACATTTGGCGTATAGAGTACAAAACAGAATAACGTTTTCCTTCCAGAGTTTCTTCCATGTTCTGCTAACTAACTAGCAAAAACGGGCATGTGGGGGGAGGGTTCTAGGAAGTGTAACATCCAATCGAAATCTTGCCGCTGGTAGCCGCCGGACCGTTCAAACCATTCATACAATACAACATTCTACAGACCTCCATGGGAGGCGTGACAGCGCCGTGATATTGGAAGTATGTCAACATAACAGACCGTAAACCTTTAGGCTTCTAAACAGACTCTAACCCTATAGGCTTCTAAACAGACTCTAACCCTATAGGCTACTAAAGACACTCTAACCCTGGCTCTAACCCTATATGCTTCTTAATAAAAAGAACCGAACCCAAAATGATTCTTAACAGACTCTAACCATATAGGCTTCTAAACAGACTCTAACCCTATATGCTTCTTAATAAAAAGAACCGAACCCAAAAGGATTCTTAACAGACTCTAACCACATAGGCTTCTAAACAGACTCTAACCCTATAGGCTTCTAAACAGACTCTAACCCTATAGGCTACTAAATACTCTCTAACCCTGGCTCTAACCCTATATGCTTCTTAATAAAAAGAACCGAACCCAAAAGGATTCTTAACAGACTCTAACCCTGTTGGCTTCTAAACAGACTCTAACCATATAGGCTTCTAAACAGACTCTAACCATATAGGCTTCTAAACAGACTCTAATCCTAAACCTAACCCTATAGGCTTCTAAACAGACTCTAATCCTAAACCTAACCCTATAGGCTTCTAAACAGACTCTAATCCTAAACCTAACCCTGTAGGTTTCTTAACAGACTCTAATCCTAAACCTAACCCTATAGGTTTCTAAACAGACTCTAACCATATAGGCTTCTAAACAGATTCTAACCATATAGGTTTCTAAACAGACTCTAACCCTATAGGCTTCTAAACAGACTCTAATCCTAAACCTAACCCTATAGGCTTCTAAACAGACTCTAATCCTAAACCTAACCCTATAGGCATCTAAACAGACTCTAACCCTATTGGCTTTTAAACAGACTCTAACCCTATAGGCTTCTAAACAGACTCTAACCCTATAGGCTTCTAAACAGACTCCAATCCTAAACCTAACCCTATAGGGTTCTAAACAGACTCTAATGGTAAACCTCACCCTATAGGCTTCTAAACAGACTCTAATCCTAAACCTAATCCTACAGTCTTCTAAACAGACTCTAATCCTAAACCTAACCCTATAGGTTTCTTAACAGATTCTAATCCTAAACCTAACCCTATAGGTTTCTCAACAGACTCTAAGCATATAGGCTTCTAAACAGATTCTAACCCTATTTGATTCTAAACAGACTCTAATCATAAACCTAACCCTATAGTCTTCTAAACAGACTCTAACCCTATTGTCTTTTAAACAGACTCTAACCCTATAGGCTTCTAAACAGACTCTAACCCTATAGGCTTCTAAACAGACTCTAACCCTATAGGCTTCTAAACAGACTCCAATCCTAAACCTAACCCTATAGGGTTCTAAACAGACTCTAATGGTAAACCTCACCCTATAGGCTTCTAAACAGACTATAATCCTAAACCTAACCCTATAGGCTTCGAAACAGACTCTAACCCTATAGGCTTCTAAACAGACTCTAACCCTATTGGCTTTTAAACAGACTCTAACCCTATTGGCTTCTAAACAGACTCTAACCCTATAGGCTTCTAAACAGACTTTAATTAGCCCATACGCTTTTAAACAGACTATCCCTATAGGCTTCTTAACAGACTCTAACCCTGTAGGCTTCTAAACAGACTCTAATCCTATAGGCTTCAAAATAGACTGGTTTGTCAGAACCACCACAGTCCAGACTGGGTGGGTTTGGTTTGTCAGAACCACCACAGACCAGAGGGGTTTGGTTTGGTTTGTCAGTATCACTACAGTCCCGACTGGTTGGGTTTGGTTTGTGTCAGATCCACCACAGTCCAGACTGGTTGGGTTTGGTTTGTCAGAACCACCACAGACCAGATTGGTTGGGTTTGTGTCAGAACCACCACAGTCCAGAGTGGGTGGGTTGGGTTTGTATCAGAACCACCACAGTTCAGACTGGTTGGGTTTAGTTTGTCAGAACCACCACAGTCCAGACTGGTTGGGTTTGTATCAGTACCACCACAGTCCTGACTGGGAGGGTTGGGTTTGTATCATAACCACCACAGTCCAAACTGGTTGGTTTTGGTTTGTCAGAACCACCACAGTCCAGACTGGTTGGGATTGGTTTGTCAGAACCACCACAGTCCAGGCTGGTTGGGTTTGGTTTGTCAGTATCACTGCAGTCCAGACTGGTTGGGATTGGTTTGTCAGAACCACCACAGTCCAGGCTGGTTGTGTTTGGTTTGTCAGTACCACTGCAGTCCAGACTGGTTGGGATTGGTTTGTCAGAACCACCACAGTCCAGGCTGGTTGGGTTTGGTTTGTCAGTACCACTGCAGTCCAGACTGGTTGGGATTGGTTTGTCAGAACCACCACAGTCCAGACCACCTGCTACCAGTGACTCTAATGTACTAAGCAGGAGGGGAGATGAAGGTCCAGGACAAACATAGAGCTAAAACAGAGAGATGTGCAGGGACTGACAGCCAGCGGTCTGTTTGGCCATACTACAGTTACAACAGAGAGAGGTGCAGGGACTGACAGCCAGCAGTCTGTCTGGCCATACTACAGTTACAACAGAGAGAGGTGCAGGGACTGACAGCCAGCTGTCTGTCTGGCCATACCACAGTTACAACAGAGAGAGGTGCAGGGACTGACAGCCAGCTGTCTGTCTGGCCATACTACAGTTACAACAGAGAGAGGTGCAGGGACTGACAGCCAGCTGTCTGTCTGGCCATACTACAGTTACAACAGAGAGAGGTGCAGTGACTGACTACTAGAAGAGAATGATTAATATCTGGGTCTGAACTGTTTTTCAGAATGACACAGTTTCTATTTGATGCAAAACACAGAAAAATAGATGATAAAAAAACTAAAAACTAAAACTGAGACAGAAACCAAACAAATCATTGAAACTACTGAGCAGAAATCAACACTGCAGTGGTTAATTATTTACAGCTTCTGCATATTCAGCATAATAATTCAGAGTAATACAGGGAGAATTGTAATGACAAAATGTGCTTGAAGTGAATTATGTATAGTAAAATAGTTTTTGTATAACAAATGAACAAACAAATTAAGACTATTTTTACATTTTGATTTGCTATCTTTCAATTAGTAAAAGAATGTCATCTTCAGAAGAAGTCCTGTTTCTACTGAGTACACTCTTAGAAAAAGGCTTACAAATGGGTTCAGCTGTCCTCATAGGAGAACACTTTTGGTTCCAGGTTGAACAAGTTTGGATTTCATGTAAAACCCTCTGTGGAAAGGGATCTACATTGAACTGAAAAGGGCTCTACTTGGAACTGGGAAGGGCTCTAAGTGGAACTGGAAAGGGCTCTAAATGGAACTGGAAAGGGTTCTGAATGGAACTGGGAAGGGCTCTAAATGGAACTGGAAAGGGTTCTAAATGGTACTGGGAAGGGCTCTAAATGGAACTGGAAAGGGTTCTAAATAGAACTGGGAAGAGCTCTACATGTAACTGGAAAGGGTTCTACATGTAACTGGGAAGAGCTCTAAATGTAACTGGGAAGGGCAACACATGTAACTGGGAAGGGCTCTAAATGGAACTGGAAAGGGCTCTAAATGGAACTGGAAAGGGCTCTAGATGGAAAGGGTAAGGGTTCTGAATGGAACTGGGAAGGGCTCTAAATGGAACTGGAAAGGGTTCTAAATGGAACTGGGAAGGGCTATAAATGGAACTGGGAAGGTCTCCACATGTAACTGGGAAGGTCTCCACATGTAACTGGGAAGGGCTCTAAATGGAACTGGAAAGGGCTCTAAATGGAACTGGAAAGGTCTCTAAATGGAACCGGAAAGGGTTCTAAATGGAACTGGGAAGGGTTCTGAATGGAACTGGAAAGGGCTCTACATGGAACTGGAAAGGGCTCTACATGTAACTGGGAATGGCTCTAAATGGAACTGGAAAGGGCGCTAAATGGAACTAGAAAGGGCACTACATGAAACTGGAAAGGGCTCTACATGGAACTGGAAATTGCTCTAAATGGAACTAGAAAGGGCACTACATGGAACTGGAAAGGGCTCTACATTGAACTGGAAAGGGCTCTAAATGGAACTGGAAAGGGTTCTAAATGGAACTGGGAAGGGCTATAAATGGAACTGGAAAGGGCTCTAAATGGAACTGGGAAGGGTTCTGAATGGAACTGGAAAGGGCTCTACATGGAACTGGAAAGGGCTCTACATGTAACTGGGAATGGCTCTAAATGGAACTGGAAAGGGCTCTAAATGGAACTAGAAAGGGCAATACATGGAACTGGAAAGGGCTCTACATGGAACTGGAAATTGCTCTAAATGGAACTAGAAAGGGCACTACATGGAACTGGAAAGGGCTCTACATTGAACTGGAAAGGGCTCTAAATGGAACTCGAAAGGGTTCTAAATGGAACTGGGAAGGGCTCTAAATGGAACTGGAAAGGGTTCTAAATGGAACTGGGAAGGGCTCTACATGTAACTGGGAAGGGATCTACATGTGACTGGGAAGGGCTCTAAATGGAACTGGAAAGGGCTCTAAATGGAACTAGAAAGGGCAATACATGGAACTGGAAAGGGCTCTACATGGAACTGGAAAGGGCTCCACATAGAACTGGAAAGGGCTCTAAATGTAACTGGAAAGGGCTCTAAATGGAACTGGAAAGGGCTCTAAATGGAACTGGGAAGGGCTCTACATGGACCTGGAAAGGGTCTGAATGGAACTGGGAAAGGCTCTAAATGGAACCGGAAAGGGTTCTGAATGGAACCGGAAAGGGTTCTGAATGGAACCGGGAAGGGCTCTAAATCGAACTGGAAAGGGCTCTAAATGGAACTGGGAAGGGCTCTAAATGGAACTGGAAAGGGTTCTGAATGGAACTGGGAAGGGCTCTACATGTAACTAGGAAGGGTTCTCACATGGAACTGGGAAGGGCTCCACATGTAACTGGGAAGGGCTCCACATGTAACTTGGGAAGGGCTCTAAATGGAACCGGAAAGGGTTCTGAATGGAACTGGAAAGGGCTCTAAATGGAACTGGGAAGGGCTCTAAATGGAACTGGGAAGGGCTCTAAATGGAACTGGAAAGGGTTCTGAATGGAACTGGGAAGGGGTCTAAATGGAACTGGAAAGGGTTCTAAATGGAACTGGGAAGGGCTATAAATGGAACTGGGAAGGGCTCTAAATGGAACTGGGAAGGGCTCTAAATGGAACTGGAAAGGGCTCTAAATGGAACCGGAAAGGGCTCTACATGTAACTGGGAAGGGCTCTAAATGGAACTGGAAAGGGTTCTGAATGGAACTGGGAAGGGCTCTAAATGTAACTGGGAAGGGCTCTAAATGGAACTGGAAAGTGATCTGAATGAAACTGGGAAGGGCTCTACTGGAAAGGGCTCTATATGGACCTGGAAAGGGTTCTGAATGGAACTGCGAAGGGCTCTAAATGGAACTGGAAAGGGCTCTAAATGGAGCTGGAAAGGGTTCTGAATGGAACTGGAAAGTGCTCTAAATGGAGCTGGAAAGGGTTCTGAATGGAACTGGGAAGGGCTCTAAATGGAACTGGAAAGGGTTCTAAATGGAAATGGGAAGGGCTATAGATGGAACTGGAAAGGGCTCTAAATGGAACTGGAAAGGGCTCTAAATGTTACTGGGAAGGGCTCTAAATGGAACTGGAAAGGGTTCTGAATGGAACGTGGAAGGGCTCTAAATGTAACTGGGAAGTTCTCTACATGTAACTGGGAAGGGCTCTATGTGGAACTGGAAAGGGTTCTACCTGGAACTGGGAAGGGCTCTACATGGAACTGGAAAGGGCTCTACATGGAACTGGGAAGGGCTCTAAATGTAACTGGAAAGGGTTCTAAATAGAACTGGGAAGAGCTCTACATGTAACTGGAAAGGGTTCTACATGTAACTGGGAAGAGCTCTAAATGTAACTGGGAAGGGCAACACATGTAACTGGGAAGGGCTCTAAATGGAACTGGAAAGGGCTCTAAATGGAACTGGAAAGGGCTCTAGATGGAAAGGGTAAGGGTTCTGAATGGAACTGGGAAGGGCTCTAAATGGAACTGGAAAGGGTTCTAAATGGAACTGGGAAGGGCTATAAATGGAACTGGGAAGGTCTCCACATGTAACTGGGAAGGTCTCCACATGTAACTGGGAAGGGCTCTAAATGGAACTGGAAAGGGCTCTAAATGGAACTGGAAAGGTCTCTAAATGGAACCGGAAAGGGTTCTAAATGGAACTGGGAAGGGTTCTGAATGGAACTGGAAAGGGCTCTACATGGAACTGGAAAGGGCTCTACATGTAACTGGGAATGGCTCTAAATGGAACTGGAAAGGGCTCTAAATGGAACTAGAAAGGGCACTACATGGAACTGGAAAGGGCTCTACATGGAACTGGAAATTGCTCTAAATGGAACTAGAAAGGGCACTACATGGAACTGGAAAGGGCTCTAAATGGAACTGGAAAGGGTTCTAAATGGAACTGGGAAGGGCTATAAATGGAACTGGAAAGGGCTCTAAATGGAACTGGGAAGGGTTCTGAATGGAACTGGAAAGGGCTCTACATGGAACTGGAAAGGGCTCTACATGTAACTGGGAATGGCTCTAAATGGAACTGGAAAGGGCTCTAAATGGAACTAGAAAGGGCACTACATGGAACTGGAAAGGGCTCTACATTGAACTGGAAATTGCTCTAAATGGAACTAGAAAGGGCACTACATGGAACTGGAAAGGGCTCTACATTGAACTGGAAAGGGCTCTAAATGGAACTCGAAAGGGTTCTAAATGGAACTGGGAAGGGCTCTAAATGGAACTGGAAAGGGTTCTAAATGGAACTGGGAAGGGCTCTACATGTAACTGGGAAGGGATCTACATGTAACTGGGAAGGGCTCTAAATGGAACTGGAAAGGGCTCTAAATGGAACTAGAAAGGGCAATACATGGAACTGGAAAGGGCTCTACATGGAACTGGAAAGGGCTCCACATAGAACTGGAAAGGGCTCTACATGGAACTGGAAAGGGCTCTAAATGTAACTGGAAAGGGTTCTAAATAGAACTGGGAAGAGCTCTACATGTAACTGGAAAGGGTTCTACATGTAACTGGGAAGAGCTCTAAATGTAACTGGGAAGGGCAACACATGTAACTGGGAAGGGCTCTAAATGGAACTGGAAAGGGCTCTAAATGGAACTGGAAAGGGCTCTAGATGGAAAGGGTAAGGGTTCTGAATGGAACTGGGAAGGGCTCTAAATGGAACTGGAAAGGGTTCTAAATGGAACTGGGAAGGGCTATAAATGGAACTGGGAAGGTCTCCACATGTAACTGGGAAGGTCTCCACATGTAACTGGGAAGGGCTCTAAATGGAACTGGAAAGGGCTCTAAATGGAACTGGAAAGGTCTCTAAATGGAACCGGAAAGGGTTCTAAATGGAACTGGGAAGGGTTCTGAATGGAACTGGAAAGGGCTCTACATGGAACTGGAAAGGGCTCTACATGTAACTGGGAATGGCTCTAAATGGAACTGGAAAGGGCTCTAAATGGAACTAGAAAGGGCACTACATGGAACTGGAAAGGGCTCTACATGGAACTGGAAATTGCTCTAAATGGAACTAGAAAGGGCACTACATGGAACTGGAAAGGGCTCTAAATGGAACTGGAAAGGGTTCTAAATGGAACTGGGAAGGGCTATAAATGGAACTGGAAAGGGCTCTAAATGGAACTGGGAAGGGTTCTGAATGGAACTGGAAAGGGCTCTACATGGAACTGGAAAGGGCTCTACATGTAACTGGGAATGGCTCTAAATGGAACTGGAAAGGGCTCTAAATGGAACTAGAAAGGGCACTACATGGAACTGGAAAGGGCTCTACATGGAACTGGAAATTGCTCTAAATGGAACTAGAAAGGGCACTACATGGAACTGGAAAGGGCTCTACATGGAACTGGAAATTGCTCTAAATGGAACTAGAAAGGGCACTACATGGAACTGGAAAGGGCTCTAAATGGAACTGGAAAGGTCTCTAAATGGAACCGGAAAGGGTTCTAAATGGAACTGGGAAGGGTTCTGAATGGAACTGGAAAGGGCTCTACATGGAACTGGAAAGGGCTCTACATGTAACTGGGAATGGCTCTAAATGGAACTGGAAAGGGCTCTAAATGGAACTAGAAAGGGCACTACATGGAACTGGAAAGGGCTCTACATGGAACTGGAAATTGCTCTAAATGGAACTAGAAAGGGCACTACATGGAACTGGAAAGGGCTCTAAATGGAACTGGAAAGGGTTCTAAATGGAACTGGGAAGGGCTATAAATGGAACTGGAAAGGGCTCTAAATGGAACTGGGAAGGGTTCTGAATGGAACTGGAAAGGGCTCTACATGGAACTGGAAAGGGCTCTACATGTAACTGGGAATGGCTCTAAATGGAACTGGAAAGGGCTCTAAATGGAACTAGAAAGGGCACTACATGGAACTGGAAAGGGCTCTACATTGAACTGGAAATTGCTCTAAATGGAACTAGAAAGGGCACTACATGGAACTGGAAAGGGCTCTACATTGAACTGGAAAGGGCTCTAAATGGAACTCGAAAGGGTTCTAAATGGAACTGGGAAGGGCTCTAAATGGAACTGGAAAGGGTTCTAAATGGAACTGGGAAGGGCTCTACATGTAACTGGGAAGGGATCTACATGTAACTGGGAAGGGCTCTAAATGGAACTGGAAAGGGCTCTAAATGGAACTAGAAAGGGCAATACATGGAACTGGAAAGGGCTCTACATGGAACTGGAAAGGGCTCCACATAGAACTGGAAAGGGCTCTAAATGGAACTGGAAAGGGCTCTAAATGGAACTGGAAAGGGCTCTAAATGGAACTGGGAAGGGCTCTACATGGACCTGGAAAGGGTCTGAATGGAACTGGGAAAGGCTCTAAATGGAACCGGAAAGGGTTCTGAATGGAACCGGAAAGGGTTCTGAATGGAACCGGGAAGGGCTCTAAATCGAACTGGAAAGGGCTCTAAATGGAACTGGGAAGGGCTCTAAATGGAACTGGAAAGGGTTCTGAATGGAACTGGGAAGGGCTCTACATGTAACTAGGAAGGGTTCTCACATGGAACTGGGAAGGGCTCCACATGTAACTGGGAAGGGCTCCACATGTAACTTGGAAAGGGCTCTAAATGGAACCGGAAAGGGTTCTGAATGGAACTGGAAAGGGCTCTAAATGGAACTAGAAAGGGCACTACATGTAACTAGGAAGGGCTCTAAATGGAACTGGAAAGGGTTCTAAATGGAACCGGAAAGGGTTCTGAATGGAACTGGGGAGGGCTCTAAATGGACCTGGAAAGGGTTCTGAATGGAATTGGGAAGGGCTCTAAATGTAACTGGGAAGGGATCTACATGTAACTGGGAAGGGCTCTAAATGTAACTGGGAAGGGCTCTAAATGGAACTGGAAAGGGTTCTGAATGGAACTGGGAAGGGGTCTAAATGGAACTGGAAAGGGTTCTAAATGGAACTGGGAAGGGCTATAAATGGAACTGGGAAGGGCTCTAAATGGAACTGGGAAGGGCTCTAAATGGAACTGGAAAGGGCTCTAAATGGAACCGGAAAGGGCTCTACATGTAACTGGGAAGGGCTCTAAATGGAACTGGAAAGGGTTCTGAATGGAACTGGGAAGGGCTCTAAATGTAACTGGGAAGGGCTCTAAATGGAACTGGAAAGTGATCTGAATGAAACTGGGAAGGGCTCTACTGGAAAGGGCTCTATATGGACCTGGAAAGGGTTCTGAATGGAACTGCGAAGGGCTCTAAATGGAACTGGAAAGGGCTCTAAATGGAGCTGGAAAGGGTTCTGAATGGAACTGGAAAGTGCTCTAAATGGAGCTGGAAAGGGTTCTGAATGGAACTGGGAAGGGCTCTAAATGGAACTGGAAAGGGTTCTAAATGGAAATGGGAAGGGCTATAGATGGAACTGGAAAGGGCTCTAAATGGAACTGGAAAGGGCTCTACATGTAACTGGGAAGGGTTCTACATGTAACTGGGAAGGGATATAAATGGAACTGGAAAGGGCTCTAAATCGAACTGGAAAGGGCTCTAAATGGAACTGGGAAGGGCTCTAAATGGAACTGGAAAGGGTTCTGAATGGAACTGGGAAGGGCTCTACATGTAACTAGGAAGGGTTCTCACATGGAACTGGGAAGGGCTCCACATGTAACTGGGAAGGGCTCCACATGTAACTTGGGAAGGGCTCTAAATGGAACCGGAAAGGGTTCTGAATGGAACTGGAAAGGGCTCTAAATGGAACTAGAAAGGGTTCTGAATGGAATTGGGAAGGGCTCTAAATGTAACTGGGAAGGGATCTACATGTAACTGGGAAGGGCTCTAAATGTAACTGGGAAGGGCTCTAAATGGAACTGGAAAGGGTTCTGAATGGAACTGGGAAGGGGTCTAAATGGAACTGGAAAGGGTTCTAAATGGAACTGGGAAGGGCTATAAATGGAACTGGGAAGGGCTCTAAATGGAACTGGGAAGGGCTCTAAATGGAACTGGAAAGGGCTCTAAATGGAACCGGAAAGGGCTCTACATGTAACTGGGAAGGGCTCTAAATGGAACTGGAAAGGGTTCTGAATGGAACTGGGAAGGGCTCTAAATGTAACTGGGAAGGGCTCTAAATGGAACTGGAAAGTGATCTGAATGAAACTGGGAAGGGCTCTACTGGAAAGGGCTCTATATGGACCTGGAAAGGGTTCTGAATGGAACTGCGAAGGGCTCTAAATGGAACTGGAAAGGGCTCTAAATGGAGCTGGAAAGGGTTCTGAATGGAACTGGAAAGTGCTCTAAATGGAGCTGGAAAGGGTTCTGAATGGAACTGGGAAGGGCTCTAAATGGAACTGGAAAGGGTTCTAAATGGAAATGGGAAGGGCTATAGATGGAACTGGAAAGGGCTCTAAATGGAACTGGAAAGGGCTCTACATGTAACTGGGAAGGGTTCTACATGTAACTGGGAAGGGATATAAATGGAACTGGAAAGGGCTCTAAATGTTACTGGGAAGGGCTCTAAATGGAACTGGAAAGGGTTCTGAATGGAACGTGGAAGGGCTCTAAATGGAACTGGGAAGTTCTCTACATGTAACTGGGAAGGGCTCTATGTGGAACTGGAAAGGGTTCTACCTGGAACTGGGAAGGGCTCTACATGGAACTGGAAAGGGCTCTACATGGAACTGGGAAGGGCTCTAAATGTAACTGGGAAGTGCTCTACATGGAACTGGAAAGGGTTCTGAATGCAACTGGAAAGGGCTCTAAATGGAACTGGGTAAGGCTCTAAATGGAACTGGAAAGGGCTCTACGTGGAACTGGAAAGGGCTCTACGTGGAACTGGAAAGGGCTCTACATGGAACTGGATTCTCCCTATCTACTTACCTTACGCCTCCCTTCTTTATGCCTTCTATCTCCCTGCTTCTATCTCCCTGCTTCTATCTCTCTGCCTTCTATCTCCATGCCTTATGCCCTCTATCTCCATTTCTTCTGCCTTATATCTAACCTAACTGCCTTCTATCTCCCTGCTTCTATCTCTCTGCCTTCTATCTCCATGCCTTATGCCCTCTATCTTCATGCCTTCTGCCTTATATTTAACCTAACTGCCTTCTATCTCCCTGCTTCTATCTCTCTGCCTTCTCTCTCCATGCCTTATGCCCTCTATCTCCATGCCTTCTTCCTTATATCTAACTCCCTGCCTCTTGCCTCCATCTCCCTGGCTCCTGCCATCTATGTCCCTGCCTAATGCCTTCTATCTCTCTGCCTTTTATCTCCCTGTCTCCTCTCCCTGCCATCTATGTCCCTGCCTAATGCCTTCTATCTCCCTGTCTCCTCTCCCTGCCATCTATGTCCCAGCCTAATGCCTTCTATCTCCCTGCCTTTTATCTCCCTGCCTCCTCTCCCTGCCATCTATGTCCCTGCCTATTGCCTTCTATCTCCCTGACATCTATCTTACTGATCTCCCTGCCTTCTATCTCCATGCCTTGTGCCTTCTATCTCCCTGCCTCCCGCTTTCTATCTCCTTTCCTCCTGCAGGTAGCCATGTGGTTAGAGCGTTAGGCCAGTAACCGAACAAATCCCCAAGCTGACAAGGTCAAAATCTGTCATTTTGCCCTTGAACAAGGCAGTTAACCCACTGTAGGCCATCATTGGAAATACGAATTTGTTACTTGCCTAGTTAAATAAAATATATAATTTATTTTTATTTTTTATTTTATTTATCTCCCTTCGATCTCCCTGGCTCCTGCTTTCTATCTTCCTGGCTACTGCTTTCTATCTCCCTGGCTCCTGCTTTCTATCTCCCTGGCTACTGCTTTCTATCTCCCTGGATCCTGCTTTCTATCTCCCTGGCTCCTGCTTTCTATCTCCCTGCCTCCTGCTTTCTATCTTCCTGGCTACTGCTTTCTATCTCCCTGGCTCCTGCTTTCTATCTCCCTGGCTCCTGCTTTCTATCTCCCTGGCTCCTGATTTCTAACTCCCTGGCTCCTGCCTTCTATCTCCCTGGCTCCTGCCTTCTATCTCCCTGGCTCCTGCTTTCTATCTCCCTCGCTCCTGCTTTCTAGCTCCCTGGCTCCTGCGTTCTATCTCCCTGGCTCCTGCGTTCTATCTCCTTGACTACTGCTTTCTATCTCCCTGGCTCCTGCCTTCTATCTCCCTGGCTCCTGCTTTCTATCTCCCTGGCTCCTGCTTTCTATCTCCCTGCCTCCTGCCTCCATCTCCCTGACTCTTGCCTCCATCTCCCTGCCTCTTGCCTCCATCTCCCTGGCTCCTGCTTTTTATCTCCCTGGCTCCTGCTTTCTATCTCCCTGCCTCTTGCCTCCATCTCCCTGGCTCCTGCTTTTTATCTCCCTGGCTCCTGCTTTCTATCTCCCTGCCTCTTGCCTCCATCTCCCTGGCTCCTGCTTTCTATCTCCCTGGCTCCTGCCTTCTATCTCCCTGGCTCCTGCTTTCTATCTCCCTGGCTCCTGCTTTCTATCTCCCTGCCTCTTGCCTCATTTAGAGCCCTCAGTTCTCCTTGCCTCCTGCCTCCAGCCTGAAGATCAGTAAAGGAATGCTGAGCTAGGGGCCATGTCCTTGGTGGCCTTGTGGTACGAGGCAGCTCCACAGGAAATCACTTTTGATGCTCCTCTGCAGTTAACCAGATCGCCCACTCCAAACACTAATTGGGGATAAAACCAAGGCAATGCTGATAAGGATAATAAAACTCCCACTGAGAACAAGAGTGACGCACCGCTAAGATCAATGGCTGATATTAGCAGGTAGCCTCTAATAGTTTTTAAATACCCATCAAAATGGACTTGTAAGACAAAGCCAATTAGCAGAGAGTAAATGGGCAGCTGTTCTGTTACGTCAGCCAGTCAGTCAGGCAGTTAGCCAGCCAGTCAGGCATCCAGCCAGTCAGTCAGTCAGTCAGTCAGTCAGTCAGTTAGCCAGTCAG
This sequence comes from Oncorhynchus clarkii lewisi, assembly GCF_045791955.1. NCBI lineage: Eukaryota > Metazoa > Chordata > Actinopteri > Salmoniformes > Salmonidae > Oncorhynchus > Oncorhynchus clarkii. The sequence goes on along the minus strand of NW_027258052.1, from coordinate 15,712 downwards.
CCAGTCAGCCAGTCATCCAGCCAGTCAGTCAGTCAGTTAGCCAGCCAGCCAGCAAGCCAGCCAGCCAGTCAGTCAGTCAGTCAGGTGTCACCAAGTATCAGGTTCTATTAGCTGTAGTTAACATCATGTGAGAGGAGGAGAGTCAGCCAGTCAGCCAGTCAGCCAGTCAGCCAGTCAGCCAGTCAGCCAGTCAGTCAGCCAGCCAGCCAGTCAGCCAGTCAGTCAGTCAGGTGTCACCAAGCATCAGGTTCTATTAGCTGTAGTTAGCATCATGTGAGAGGAGGAGAGTCAGCCAGTCAGCCAGTCAGCCAGTCAGCCAATCAGTCAGTCAGTCAGCCGGTCAGTCAGTCAGGTGTCACCAAGCATCAGGTTATATTAGCTGTAGTTAACATCATGTGAGAGGAGGAGAGTCAGCCAGTCAGCCAGCCAGTTAGCCAGTCAGCCAGCCAGTCAGTCACAGGTGTCAACAAGCATCTGGTTCTATTAGCTGTAGTTAACATCATGTGAGAGGAAGAGAGTCAGCCAGTCAGCCAGCCAGTCAGCCAGTCAGCTAGTCATCCAGCCAGTCAGTCAGTCAGTTAGCCAGCCAGTCAGCCAGTCAGCCAGTCAGCCAGTCAGTCAGCCAGTCAGCCAGTCAGTCAGTCAGTCAGTCAGGTGTCACCAAGCATCAGGTTCTATTAGCTGTAGTTAACATCATGTGAGAGGAGGAGAG